>NC_079429.1:15532345-15589845 GCF_026213295.1 Gadus chalcogrammus
GGATGTGGGGTGATGTGGTGATGTGGCAGATTAGCTCCTCTGACTTTAAATCAGAGAACCCGTTTCCCTGACCGAGAGGCGACGTCAGGCCCAGGCGGAGGGAAACCGGGGGTTCCCTAGACTCTTATCGTGCACTGGGGGGATTTTTTCTTACAATTCTCCAAATCCCTAATTGGACTTTGACACTCGTGGACGGGAGTCATTGTCATATTGTGACTGTTAATAGCGACGCTGATTTCCGTTAACTGTCAAAGCTATTAAATGTTAATGAGACGGCTGTGCCCGTGACAATATAATTAAAACCCTCAGGAGTTCACATAATGGGCTGAATAATTCACAGGGGCGAGGACGTGAGGACGCTGAAACCACACTGCGTGCTTCTCTCGTCACCCCGTCAGGAGTGGGGGGGGGGCCTGATGTTTGAGGGACCGGCTTTTAAACATTTGACCCAGCTCGTCCATTTTCCAGACAACTCCGCCATTTTATCGGTCTCTTCTCTACACTCTGGGGCTGTCAGGTTCTGGTCGTTGGGTCCTCGGTCGGACAATCGCTGGTGTTATTTTCCGAAGAAAATAAACGCTTCTTAATCCAATATTTTCCGGGCGGGAGGGACATATGAAGACGGATGCGTTATATTTTTGAGTGATAGGCTATATTATGTTGGAAATAACATCCATTATGAATACAAATAATATTGAAGGCTCCGTCGGTTCTGTTTTGATAATCATATGGTATGAGACATACTATACGACTTAAAAGACAGGAGGTCCAAACACTTAGGTTTGGCAAACCTTAAACTGGTCCAACTGAAGGAAGACTGCTAGTCGTAACTATGCGAAATGAATTCATCTCCAAACTAATCGACACCAACTAGGATAAAAAGATGGACCAAAAGGTTTGTGAAGTGTAGAGAAAGTAAAGTATGTAGGCATACGTGAGGCATTCTTTTTTCCCACCTTATTTTTTCAACTCGTGTGTAAGGCTCGATTGGCTTTGAGTTTGAACAAATCCGAATTGGCACCTTAGCCCGAAGGGCAGCGTCATCCATTCAGAGCCATTATAATACAAATAACAAAACCTACTGTTTATCATACTGTTATCTTACACGGCAGATTTTTCATATTTATTTTGGTTGTTGAGATTGTTAAAATTGCAGTCTACCAAGATTATATTTGTTTGACTACAGCCCGACCACACTCCCTTGCTTTCTAGAAAATAAACAGAATAAGCAGTTCAGTGAATGGGAATGAAGCCTTGAAGCTCAACTACCTTTTGTTCGCCAAAGAGCTACTTGTTAAAACGGTGTGTGCTTTTATTTTGAAAGAAAAATGCTGAGAGTCATTGGGTTTTTGGAAAGACAGTGAAGTGGTGTGATTAGCAATTGTGTTGTGACCAGATTTTATGCTCTATTCATCAATTCATTCATTTAACCTTATCTCACCATTACCATGAATACAAATTACATCATGAGGTGCATCCGAGTAACAAAGCATTCAAAACATTAATATTTCAACATCAGATTACATGGATTAATTTCAATGTGACAAACATGTTTAAACAAACAAATGCTGTCCCTGATCAAGTGCAGCATAATCATAGTGTCTGCAAATATGACCTGGCACCACACATCTGTGTGACCCTTTCCGTTACAATCAATGGAACATGACCAAAACCACGACCATCCCACTACTAAAATCAAGACTTAATCAGTTATCTTACTCTACTTTATTTGACCGTAGTTATTCGTGACAAAACAACAGCTTTGCGGGAGGTGTGTCTGGTAAAGGTCTTACCGACAACAAGTGATTTTCACAGAGTCTTGAAATTAATTGGCTGTCTTGAACCTGAGCAGCAGGACTAATGAGTGTCTAATTGGTGCTCTGTGGGTGAGAGCAACCAGACAGACAGGACAGGAGCCCTGCCAGTCTAGACTGGAACCAGCAGGTCCGTGTTCACCCATCACCGCCATTAGACTCATATGGCCTTGGTGGAGGGAGACTCCTTCAACACTTTATTTAAATCATGGAACGTAAAGTTAAAGTTCATCAGAATGACCCATATTTTCCGAACATTTGAAAAGCAGTTAAGACCAAATGCCAAGGACGTTTTCTTTGGCCTGTGACCTTGTTATTTCTGAATCCTCTATCTCTACTTGGGACCGGGGGCACATCACACCAACATAAGGGATGAGGAGTAGTTCACAACATTATTCATGTAGTGCGTGCAAACATGACCTTTAAGAGACCTTTAATATCTATATTTTCTTTCTCTGAAAATGTATCAAATATCTATTGCTTTTTTGCCAGTACTCTCCTGCAACAGTATATGCATATCAACCGACCGCAAGGTTGGGAAACGGTGGTTAGGACAAACAAAAGCACCAAATACGACTACAACTAGAAAAACAAACACACAACAACTCTTAAGGACCAAAGTGATAGAGTGAGCGAGGGAGATAGAGAGCAAGAGAGAGAGCGAGAGAGCGAGAGAGCGAGAGTGCGAGAGAACGAGAGAGCGAGCGAGAGAGCGAGAGAGTGAGAGAGAGAGAGACAGAGAGCAAGAGGAGGGGGGGGTAGCGAAACTAAACAACATGGCCCTGACACCCAATATAAACACACTATTAATCATCACCGGAGCAAATCATGAAATAAACTGTGCAAACAGAAGGAATCGCCCAAACCGGGAGAGGGAGGAAGAGTAGTCTGTCTGCGGGTTGTTTTTATTCACGGTAACAAATGATTCCAGAGTCAAAGCTTCGACCCCTGAAGAAGAAAAAAAAAAAAGAAGAAAACTCAACACAAAAGACACAAAAGACATGCCAGCTTTTATTCAAACAAAGAGAGAAGAAAACTACTTTCTTATAAACCACAGAGGAGGAGGGAGGGATGCTGGGTGTGTGTGTGTGTGGGGGGGGGGGGGGGGTGGGGTTGTCGTCCGTCAAGCAGAAAGACGCGACGTTGGCGGCGGGGAGAGACGACAGGACCCCCGCTCTCATAAATCCTGATTTGAGCGGAGCGTTACACAAGAGGAGGTGAGGACCAGGGGGGGAGGGGGGGGAGGAAGTGGCGCCCCCCCCCCCCCCCCTCTCCTCTCTGATTACGTCGTCCCTTAGGGAACAAGCTGAACTTTAACATTAATAGGATAATATTGAAATAAGCGTGTGTTATTTACCGGGGCGGAGGGGGGGGGGGGGGATGATGAATGATTCCAGGACAGCTTCAGTTGACACGCCGCCGAGCGTCCGCCCCCCCCACACACCAACAATAAGCTACTAACCAACCATCCCAGCAAACAGCCCCCCCCCCAAACCCCTCTAATCAGACTTGACAAAATGGAGACATATGCAGAAATATCGGTTACAGTCGGCATCACACCTCTGTCCTGGCCGTCTGCCTTCCTCAGCCCATATCCCCGCTCTCTCCCTCGCCCCCGCCCCCGTCTCTCCGTCTCCTTTTCCCTCTCCTCTTTCTTTTCTCCTCTCTCTCTCTCTCTCTCTCCTCTCACCAATCTCTCTCTCTCTCTCTCTCTCCATCCTCTCTCCTCTCTCTCTCTCTCTCTCTCTCTCGCTCTCTCTCTCTCTCTCTCTCATCTCCTCTCCCTCCTCCTCCTCTCTCCTCTCTCCCCCCTCTCTCCTCTCCTCTCTCCTCTCTCTCTCTCCTTCCCTCTCTCTCCCTCTCTCCTCTCTCTCTCCTCTCTCTCTCTCTCTCCTCTCTCTCTCTCTCTCTCTCTCTCCCCCCCCCTCCCTCCTCCCTCCCCTCCCTCCCCTCCCTCCTCCCTCTCTCCCTCTCTCCCTCTAAGTGTCGGCCGCCCTGGAGCCGCCCTCTAAATTGTCCAGAAGCACTGAAGCATCCATTTCAATTGGTACTTCCTCCCTGGGCTGGGCTTTTCTCCTGTCATTTACATATTCCTCTTAATCAAAGCGTCGCTGCGGAAACAGGAACGTGTCGTCATGGTTCACGAGTAGACACTTTATAAAATGGAGATGTGTCGAGAAATTACGCTGTGGCTGGCTGTGTGTGTGTGTGTGTGTGTGTGTGTGTGTGTGTGTGTGTGGGGGGGGATGTGTTTGTGTGGGCATGTGTGCGTGTAATTGTCTGTGTGTGTCTTTGTCTGGATGTATAGATATACATGTATCCATCGATGCATGTGTGGACGTTTCTGTGTTTCTGTGTATGTATATGTGTTGGCGTGCGTGGGTGGGTGTGTCCATGTGTGCGTGCATAAATACGTTCCGTCTCAGAGTTTATGTCAGATAGCAGGTGGATTCGAGGGACCGGTTGGCTCGCAAACACACGCACCCACACGCACAAACGGGCACGCACGCACTCACACACACACACACACAAGAGTGAGGGCGTGCACGGCTGCGGTTACAAAGAGAGAAAATGTCTGACAAAGAGTGAGTTGGTTGATCCTTATTTAAGGGGAAAATGAATAAAGAAATACCAACCCGAAATGAGCAGGAGGAGGAAGAGGACGATGAAGATGAAGATGAAGAAGAAGAATGGAGGGGAGGAGCAGTGGGGCGTACAGAGATGACTCCGGAACCTTCTCTGAGTTCCTTTGACAGGACAAAGCCCGCCCGGTCACGGCACCAGACAGACAGCTGCAGCGCTCCCATACATGTCTGTTGTTAAACATTGTGCGGTTTGATTCGTAGTTTATCATTACAAAGAAAGCACACACACATACACACACAAACCCACACACAGATACCCCTTGTGAGGAAACGCAAGGATCAAAAGACTTAAGGTTAGTGAACCACTTTGCTGTAATTCTTTTCAAAAACTATTTTTTTCCTGGCTGTAAACAGACTGGCTGAACCCACGCGTTGAAGACATCGTGGTGGGAGGCCGGTCGGATGGTGTGATGGACTTCTGTTCAGGTGTAGCGAAGGTTATAGACAAGTTAAGCCCTTTCTCACAGTCACTGCCACTAAGGGAACACAGGCTTAGGTTCAGACAAACATTTGTAAAGGCAACCCTTAACATGAACCCTGCGAAAGGTTTCCAGCGTGGGCCAGGTGTGTGCAGGTGTAAAGGTGCCCTCTACACAGCTGACTGTGGGTCAGGTGTGGGCAGGTGTAAAGGTACCCTCTACACAGCTGACTGTGGGGTCAGCTGTGGGCAGGTGTAAAGGATTTCTGTACTGGGTTAGGCGAGGGACAGGAGTGGAAAGGTAAAGCATAGAGAGATGTGGCCTACCTGGCTCTTACCTTCTGAGCATGCCGGTGAGGATCCGCGAGCTCTTGCCCAGGTTGGCGTCCGTCTCCCTCAGCTAAGGGTAGGACGGGGGAGGGAGGGAGGGGGGAGGGAGAGGGGGAGACAAGTGTCGTCAACAACATGATTCACCATTTTTCACTTTTACAAAATCCAGTTATTCTCGTCCAAAGGAGTTCTGGGAGCCATTTTGTCCTACTGACTATGCATACTGAGCCCCCAGGTGTCAAAGCACATGCATAAGGTGAGAGAGACAGGGGGGGAGAGACTGGTACGACAGACAGGGAGAAAAAGAGACAGATAGGAGGGACGAGTTAGGGAGAGAGTGAAGACAGGTAGAGGAGAAACAGGAAGTCCGTTAGGGGAAGGGGTTGAGGAAATCACGTTGCTATCAGTTTGCTCACAAGACATCCTTTCTTTTAGTCCCTCTACAATTCTCTCCGTCTCTCTTTCAGTCCCTCTCGCTCGAACTCGCTCCCTCTGAGGTCACAGAAAAAGTTTGTTGTATCTGAAGAAGTGAGGGCTCAGGAGTGAAGGGAACAGTTGGAGAGCCTGGAGAAGGTGTCTGGTGTGTCTTCTGTGTGTCGTGTGTGTTTATATATAAACGCTGACACTGCAGGAAGAGGCGCCACTGAATTCTAACTGTTGGCACATCTCAGGTGCACAGTGGAGGAGGGTGTGTGTGTGTGTGTGTGTGTGTCTATAAGAGTGAAGGTAGGAGTGTGTATTTATGTGTTACTGTTCATACCAAAATAAATCCCTTTCTGATTCTCATTAAATCATTCCGCTTGCACACAAATGCACAAATGCACAAATACACACACACACACACACACACACACACGCACACACACACCTTGTCCTTTTGCTATACTTCCTGCCTTTTTAACTCTCCGTCTCCCTCCACATCTCTAGCTTTTTTCCATCTCCCTCTCAAGAGGAGAAGACTAGTGTAAATCCTTTCTGTGCAAACTACTTCCAAAAAGAACATCTCGATATTCCCTTCCTTCATATTTCTTATCATAGCTCATAAGTCTACTTTCATTAAAAACATGTGTGACATCCCTTGATGATAAAACAGCTGTGCAAGGACAAAGGAACGCGTGGAATCCTTATGAACACATGAATGGCGGGGGTGTGTTTTTCTGGAGGAGGCCAGGAAGTGCAGAGGGTGCAGTTGCCTGTGTCAGCCTATGGGGGCGCTGTGGAGAGGTGTCAACCCGCTTCCTTCAGACCCCCAGTCCTAACCCCCAGCTCTCACACATCAGAGAAGAAAAATAAATAAAAGGCCACACACCCCTCCCGCTGAGAGCAAAGTGATAGCGAGAGGGGACTGTGTGTTTGTGGGGGGGTGAGGGAAATATTGATGTTTACTCTTCCGCCTGTTTGTTTATCTTTCATGCAAAGAGGATCTCAGACCTCTTTCATGGCCTCCGTCATTCCATGCCTGTCCCGTCTCTCTGTCCGTCCATCTTCCTTCCTCTCTCTCCATCTCCCCCTCTACCTCACTGTCTGTCTGACTTTTTGTATTCCCTCATTCTGTCTTCCTCTCCCTATGTCTCTTGACGACTATTTATTTATCCATTAGTGATTAGACTGTTCATTTTTCTGCATTGATATTACTTTGATATCAGCTATGCTTTGACAGAATTAAAATTTGTATTATTTCATGCCAATAAAGCTATTTAATCGTTGTCAAAACAGAGAGCTCTCGGCAGACTGGGGCTGTGTGTGTGTGTGTGTGTGTGTGTGTGTGTGTGTGTGTGTGTGTGTGTGTGTGTGTGTGTGGTGTGTGTGGTGTGTGTGTGTGTGTGTGTGTGTGTGTGTGTGTGTGTGTGTGTTTGTTGGTAGGTGAGAGAGCCCATGCCCAGGTGTGTGTATGCGTGAGAGATTGAGTCTGTGGGAATGAGTGAGTGAGTGAGTGAGTGCGTGTGCATGCGTGTGTGCGGATGCGTGTGTGTGTGTGCGTGTGAATGTCCTCACCCTCTCTCTAGCTCTCTGGATCTTCTCGCGGTCAGTGTTCAGGTTGGACAGCATCTCCTGACCGATTTGCTCTGTGAGAAACAAACAAACGGACACAGCATTAATGATGTACCGATCTCAAGGTGCAGCCGGTCAGGTCAACAGAAGAAAGTGCCAGCAATGCTCGTCGTCAACATGTTTTATCCAACTTCTACCATGCACACACACACACACACACACACACACACACACAGACACAGACACAGACACAGACACAGACACACACAGACACAGACACACACACACACACACACACACACAGACACCGTCCCGCCGTCATTAGTTTCTAATCATGGATGCGACACATTGAGGGATCTCCAGATTAAACGGAGCAGTCAGACAGCGAAGTGACAAACAGGACGTATTACAGGGATATTAGAGGTTGGACGCAGGTATTAATAACCGGAACAACACTTGTATTAACGACCGGCCACCCTGGCGCCCGGGCCGACAGTGAGTCGTAGGGTAAATGTTGTGTTAAAGAGCTAAGCACACCTATCAGTCTCTGTCCCCCGCGAGGACGGCGGCCAAGGAGTAAATGACTACCGCGACACCGAGACGGCGGTGTGCGTTTGTGTGTGTTTAGGGGTGAGGGTGTGTGTTTTGGAGGGGGGTTGACTGTATTGTTTTTAATCAAGCTTACAAAATGTTCGTGTCATGTGATGTTTCTAGATTATAATCTAACGAGCAGAACAGCGTTACACCATCCCGAGAAAGTCCTGCCCAAGGAGCCCAGACGGAGGATTGTTTACTGGCGGTGGTGGTAACTCCCATGATGCATCACTCCCTCCCTAACCTACTGCTCCTAGCTTCCACTACGTCCTAATCGTCAATCTTCTCCATCTGAGGGGCTTCACCTCCCAACAGTTCATCTCCCATCCCCATCCGTCTTACTCTCGGCATCCCCGCGACCCAATGATCTCTGAAGGCGTCCATTAGGGTTGCTCTTTGTTTTGGTGAAACCACAACGCCGGGGGAAAGGAGGCAGATGTAATCCAGAGCGAAAATAAAACCGGGAGGAAACAATGAAATACAACAGTGTTTGAGGCTGAATTTACCTGAATGACAGCATGCATGCTGATAATCTCAGAGTGGTTTGATTTGTATTTAATTAGTAGTTCTAATACAAGGGTTCCTCTATAGTCAATTTATTTAACTGCTCTGCCTAAAATGCTATTGAACAAGATGTTCTCTGACCGGTGGAATTTCACAAATATGTCCAGCAAAAATGAATAACCATGTTTCCTTCAGGATGAAGGAAACATTCTCTGCAGTTCCAAATATGGGTGGAGAGGATAAATAATTTCCTATTAATCCTCCTCAAACGTTCCTCGTTAGCGTGGAAAATATTCCTCCTGTTTGAGCGGCTATTAACAATTTAAATGACCCTGGCTCAGAGGCCTCGCTCCGTCTCGCTAAACTACTAAAATACACATCCCCAAAGGTCCGTTTAACAAGCCCATTACTGCATTACGCCACGCCCGCACCAGCCCTGGACTGTTTAACTCTCCCCTAATGTACCAGCACATAATAATTAGTGTTGGAAAGTTAGGGGAATAAGTCAAGTACGACGGAAACACAGCGCCTGAATTAAGACATTACATCAAGCCAGTGTTCAGCCACACGTTGTGCTGCTGTTGAATAGCACGACGCTTCACACCCTGATTGGAAAAATAATGATTTAAAATGGCCGTGACGTTCACACGGAAGAACCCAGGCGGCCACTCGGATTGACCTTTGCGTTCCACTTCCCTGTGTCCGGTGACCTTTGGCTTGTGTTTCTCAAGGCGTATGGTCGAGTCATGACAAAGATTGCCATTTGAGAAGAAGCCTTTAATAATAAGAAGTGAAACCAGTACCCATCCAGCCTTTCAAATAGGCCTAACAAAATGTAATACATTGAGACGTGAGCGGATATGCTGCCATATCGTCAGTCACAATGCAATCCTGGCCACTGAGGAAACGTTTTCACCATGACCTCCAAGCCTACTGCCTGATGTAAAGGTAAAAGTAGGTTGGCTACCATCTAGTGTAATTGTGTGGAAGTAAAACCGAGCTCAGATCATTCAATGGTTATTCATTAATCCGAGATGGGAATTTCAGGGTTAACAGCAGAAAGGACAGCGATAGACATTTCAAGAGATCGACGAATGTATGTCCATGTAGTACATGCAAGCTTGTACGGATACACTTGACTGTAAATAGATTGTTCTGTAAACAGCAGGGGACTGGGAGAAAGGCTGAGGGATGAAACACAACGACTGCCCGTCTGTACGTTGTAGTGAGGACATCTGAACAGATCTACCGTGAGCTATCGGGTTCAGCCGCGAACACACATACCCCACTCATCTCACCGTATTTCCTACTCACTCAAACCTTATCCGAGTATTGATCGGATGTTGATCCGCGTGCATCAGAACAAGCTATATAAAGGGTTGGTCCTCAATAACTAGGGTGGTTTACAATATTATCTTTTCATTAACACCGACTAATGGGTCGGGAACTCAAGGCTGATGCCCATACATTACTCATCATGAACAGCAAAGTCCATTATTTACAGTCCAGGCAGTACTGACGTACAATCAATTGTCCTCTCCATTAGAGACCTGCATCATGCCTCAATCTTTTTCTTTGCTACCGATGTGTTTTGTGGACAGAATCATTATTATTATGGACTTATTTTTTATGTCAATAAATAATGCTTAAAATAATCCACAAATAATAATTAAAAAATTAACTTATTACAGATTTATGTTTAAAATGTAAAATTTGCAGAACATATAGACTGCTTTACACAATACACATAATTAACAATTACTAAATCTGGATTTATGTTTAATACTTGATTACTTTCACTGATAATTTAGGTCTGGAATATCTGATGTGGCTACAGTAATGACAGAGACTCATCTCTAATGACCACCAATGGCGGCTCTTCATGTTCCATGTTTGACGATATCTCACACAAGCGTTTCAGCACTGCAGTTTTGTATGCATCAAGTCATCCAGTTGGCCCGACGCAGTAAGCCCCACCCTCACCCCGACGACGAGGCCAGTCAGAGGGCCAAACAGTCTTCCCTATGACCCTCCCCGGCCGGCCGACCGGCCTCCCTCCCTCCCTCCCTCCCTCCCTCCCTCCCTCCCTCCACGGCCCTATCATAATTGGACACATCATCAATTTTACAGGAGATGTTTGAGAGCGGGGTCCGTGTGGCTCCTCGGCCCCTATCCACCTCCCTGCTCTCATCCTGCTCTTCCTCCTCCTCCTCCACCTCCTCCTCTTCTTCCCCAGAGCGATAAGAGGGAGAGAGACACAGAGAACGAGAGAGACACAGAGAGAGGAGCTGCAGGAGCTGACATCGCTCGCTCCCAGGGCGGGAGAGACCGCGTTTTGAAGGTTACCACACACACTTCTGTCCGGACATAGTGCTCGCACACACACTCCCACACACACACACACATCAACGAAAGAGAGACGCAGCCCGGGGAAGCGTTCCCTGGCGGGTAGGTACAACACACACACACTATCTAACACGAGCGCGCACACACACGCACACACACAGCACCACAGTCAACTTCCACGGGACTCCCAGGTGAACAAAGTTAGCCGTCTTTGAACACTTTCCCACCGAGGGGCTTTTCCTGTTTTGCTGCGAGGGCTTTGGGTCTGCAGCCGGGTGACATTCTGTCATCACCGCAATCAAAGGCCCCGAGCCTCGCAGGGATGCCGGTGGTAGCGCTACACGCCCAGGGGCCATGCGGCCAGCGTCTCCCCGACGTCACACCTCTGCCACACGGCGCCGCGCTACAACTGCTGATGAAGAGGAGCCAACCGCCTGGGCGCTAGGGGGGACGGGGGAGGTGGAGACGGGGGTTGGTGGTGGTGCTGCTGAAGGTGGAGGTACAAAGGGGCTGGTGGTGGTGGAGGAGGTGAGCGGGCGGAGCAGTGCGCTGAGAGGTCGATGTGGGCTATGAGAGTCTGCTATGAGGCTGACGCCACCACTGTGGGGTTGTGTGTGAACCGCCAGCTATAGGCCGGCTGGGCAGGAACACGGCGGATGGGAAGGGTCCGGATAGGTTGTGTGTAGGACACTGGAGGCCCTCCCAACCCCTCCAGTGTGTTGCTCTGGATTTAAGTGTACAATAAATTAAAGTAGATCTAATCAAGACATGATAGAATCAGTTTGGTTCCCTATTGAGTCGTGGTTTAATACTGTACAGTCCTGTCTAAAAAAATACATAATTACAGCAAACCTTCAAGAGCTAGTCGGGATGAACCCCGGTAGTATTTTGAGCAGGCAGTACTGTGGACGGCTGGGTTCGGACCCCGTGTGCCATGTGAGCAGCAGTAGCAGCAGTGGTAGGCAGCAACAGAGGATCTCCCGGCCCTCTCTCCCCCCTCCGTCAGCGGGTGTTTTATTCCTCTGCCTCGCCCCTGACCCTCCACCCGCTCCCACTCTGACAAATCACTTCTGATTAAGACGGATCTCTGTGAGTGCAGCCTATTCATCATCCCGCACAACAGATCCCCTCTCCTCCCACCGCCCTCCGCCTAGAACATCTCACCATCCTCTCCTAACCTTCATCCTCTCCTCCCCTAATGTCTTCTTCCCTCCTTCTCCCTCCTCCTCTTCTTCATCCTCCTCCCTCTCCCCTCTCCTTCTCCTCCACTTCCTCCTCCTCCCCCCTCCCCCTCTCCAGCTCCTCCCTCCCCCTCATCCTCCTCTCCAGCTCTTCCTCCTCCTCCTCTTCCTCCTCCTCCCTCCTCCTCCTCCTCCCCTCCTTCTCCCTCCCCCTCCTCCTTCTCCCTCCTCCTCCTCTTCCCCTCCTCCTCCTCCCCTCCTTCTCCCTCCCCCTCCTCCTCCTCCTCTTCCTCCTCCTCCTCCTCCTCCTCCTCCTCCTCCTCCCTCCCCCTCCTCCTCCTCCTCCTCCTCCCTCCTCCTCCTCCTCCAGGCTGGATCAGCCTTGTGGTAGTAAGCGGCTGATTACAGAGGCTCTGCGTTGGGGGGGGGGGGGGAGGAGCAGGCCGTCTGGTGGATGATGAGGCGATGGTTTAATCGGTACGAACGACGGCGGGCCGAGGAGGATCGCCCCGGCGCTAATAGAAGCGTTTGTTTAAGGCTGAGGTTTGAGTGCTGCCCTGCCCTCGTACGTTTCCAACAATCCCACCTTCCCCCCTCGTCCCCTTCAACTCCAAGTATTACTCCTGTCTTACTGTCTGGGTTTGTGCGGCGAGGGGAACCTAACGACTGAATAGAGAGGGTTTGGCGGCGGAGCTCTTTGACACGGCGAACAAGACGACCATCGCATCTGATCTGCTCGTACCGGCTTCAACTGGTTGGGCGGCGAGACATGTAGAGAGGGAAGGAACGAGGTGCAATATGACTTAAATAGGCGGCAGGATATTGAACTGTGGGAGCCTCACACATCAGAGCGTGACGCCAGTCAGAGTGCTTTTGGGGTACGGGTTTTAAATATTCCACATTACAATTAACCCTGAACCTGATCCTGAACGCCAAACCATTTGGTGACTAGGTGGAGGTGCGAGGGGAGGGGGGGGTTCTTGTCAGCAAATTGCCTGGACTTAATCAACCAGTCTTACTGAAGCATCCAAATGAAAACTAATATGCATTGGGGTGCTGGGGCCCCGCAACCACTCAATACGCTCCTCCAACCCCCCATACAAGCAACACTTTGTGGGTAAACAAAAAAAAAAAAGGCACCACTTTGCATGGTCTTCAATTAAAATGGAAAACAAGAGTGCATTCTCCATAGACGGCTGCCCGGCTCACACCTCAGCTCCGAGAGGAGGGACGCTGGTCAATTGGAAGGCGAAAGAATATATATCTGATCCGACTGATTTATTCCATTCCCCTTCTCTGTTCAATTAACCTATTCACCGGCATAACCTCGCTGTCCTGAAGTCCACACAAGTGGAGAATTTAGATTTGCTTCCCGCCTCGTGTTTTATTAATACAGAGCGCGTTCCTACAAGGCCCCGTCGCCACCTAAAACAAAACCCATGGACGGATAGAAAGTCCTGCTGGAGTCCAAATATTGAGCAACGGAAACACTTTCCTCACACAGATGCTGTAGATGGACGACGGTTTGAAATGAGCGGAAGGAGAGAGAGAGAGAGCGAGAGAGTGAGTGAGTGAGTGAGTAATAGCGAAAGAGAGGGAGATAACTTGTCATTCTCCTGGCCCGGTAGAGTTTAAGAGTGGTAATCATCACATTACTTTAGATTAAAGGCTTCTCGCGTCTCTAATCAGAAAGTTGACGGGCAGATCAAAGACCACAACGCTAATTTATTGCCTTTTAATTATCGGTACAACAGCCCACCTCGGGCCTCTCTTCATGCCCATCTCCTCAAACTCCCGCAAAGCCAGATCTGTCGAACCCAAATCATTTTACCTTCATTAGCACGGGCACACACACACACACACACACACACACACACACACACACACACACACACACACACACACACACACACACACACACACACACACACACACACACACACATTTATATATAAACACGCACTGGTTAATGTAGAGGGGGTTTAGAGAGTGTGGAACCCCTTAATTATGTTTGTCAAGCCGTGGCGCGGCGGCCCTCATTATCGTCCTCTGACGATGTCCGCACCATTTAGCACTCTTCAACACCTCATGATTATAAGACATTTTGGCTTTTTTTAATAAATTAATCACTTGTTAATTGTGCTTTGCTGCAGATCCTCCCCCACCCGCTCCAAACATCCCCACTACCCATCGTTCAATGGATGTCTGAGCGCCTAAAAAGTGAAATGGTACGTGGGAGCCGTCTGAACTACCTACAGAAAGACATCTAGACTGCCTTCATCAGCACTTGATCACAACACACCCGTTTCAACGGATGAACGTTCTCTACCTGCTTCTGGCCAGCTGCTCCTGTCCATGTGGCTACCACGTTAAACAACAAACAAACAAACACTAATCAAAGACACACACTCACGCAAAATATGAACGACAACTTTGCGGGGACCAGCATCCTTAGAAGGACCAACACTTCACATAGGTCCTCAAAAATCCCAAAACGTTCCTTCAAGTTGTTGAGTTTCCTAAATTGACTTGGGTCCAACTCCCGTTCCCTCCGTTTCCGTCGACGATAAAAGGATAGCCTTTGTTGAGCCGCATTAGCAGCTAGCCAAAACTAAAACAGGAGCTAATGTGAAAACAAACAAGGAATCTGCAGGGCTGCAGAACTGTCGACTGTCATTTAGTGACGCTGAAGATGCAGGCCTGGAAACACCTACATCAAACAGCAGGGAGATTGGAACGGCTTGGCGCGCTAAGAGTGGTGGCGCCAACGGGATCTGACAGTTTGGAGAGACTAAAAGAATCTTTCCTCCTAACTTTAAATTCATTAATACTCATCAGCAGTGTGTGTGTGTGTGTGTGTGGTGGTGTGTGTTTGTGTGTGTGTGGGTGTTGTGGGTGGTGTGGGTGTGTGTGTGTGGTGGCGGTGTGTGTGTGTGTGTGTGTGTATCCTCATGAGGATGCGTAAGGTTCTATGTAGTAGACCAGCCCAGTGCTGTTTGATAAAGCTGATTATTTAATTATTGAAGATAAATTGTTAACTGTTGATGACTGTTCATTGTATGACTTATGTTGTATAGTGTGCGTATGCCACTGTGTTGCCGTAAAAAAAGAAATTAATTTCAAAACAAAGGGAATCATGAATGAATGAGGGGATAGAGTGAAATAAAACAACATTGATCATGGAAGAAAGTAGATTAGCGCAAACGAGGGAACGAGGGAAAAGCCAGTTGGGAGGAACCCCAAAGTGTTATGACAGTTGACATCAAAACAAAGTACGCTGATAATGTAATGACAAATGACAAGATGTAAACACACAGCGCATTAAATCATTCACATGTCATTTAACAGAGAGCTTCACAATTTCAGTTAGTACACTACTTAATCTCTGAAAAACAAAGCCTGACACCAAAATGATGGCAGTTGTGGCCCCTAAAAGGAAGAGAGAGATTAAAGAAAAAAAGAAAGGATTGTCTCAAGCTGACAAAAACCTTCCTTTAATATACAGACATCCTAAGAGGCTTATTAAAACATACATTTAATTCACCTTAAAGGGGAATCGTCCCACTCAATTTTCTATTCTTAAAAGACTACTGCCTCATGAGTTTCCGAAAAAGATCGGTCCAATTAAAAGAAAAAAAAAGTGGAAATGAGTTGATGTTTTTTTAAACAAGCATATAAAGCAGTGCCTGGTTATGTTACAAAGAGTGGCGCGCTTTTCCCTTTAACTGACCTTGGCCGATGCTCACCAAATAAACAAAAATATGGCATGACACAAAGTGTGGCATAAAGTGTGAGGTGCGTTTGTCTGAAATGTTCCTCACGTTGAACAACAGCTCGACAGTACACTATGTTATTGTGCTTGCCCTGTAACAACGAAACAGAAACACAAGGCAATGCCAGCACAAAGTCCTTGTTGTTCTTTGGGTTTATTACCATCATGCGTCTCTGCTCTGAAAGAGAAATAGTGTTGCCATTATCTGCAGGGATCGGAGGCATGGAGTGGTCTTCACAAAAGAGACACACACACACCAAGTCCCTCATTAAAGAGCAGAGCGGCCGAAGCAGATGAAGGCCACTTATTGTCATCTGGCCGCGTTGTCAGCCGGGAGCGTCCATCCGAAACACAAGCGCCACGTGTGTGATCGTTTGTCAACGCATTCTTTACATTGCTTTCCAGACAAGGAATATAACACCCAAGCTTACCAACCGACACACAGAAATTGGTGTTTTCTTAGCAGACATATCTTTCCATAAAATGCCACAGCCAATGGGGAACAATCGGGTTGTTTGACATTTCAGACGTTGGGCGTCAAACCTCGGCAGGAAGTTAAATTAACAGCACACTTGTGTGGTTGAATAGCTTTGGGCTCCTTGGCTAACGGACCAATCAACAGTCGACTGGAAAGGAATAATAGGAATCCAAACCCGGTAGCAGACGTTCACGATCTGTTCGTCACGATACAAACGTCACACCTGATTAACACACCTTGGAATGGGACACATCACCTGAAACATCTCCGGCGTGGAGGTCCAGGGAGACGTTGGATCTTTAAAACGCCGTGCATCACTGTCTGGGTGTCACCACGAGCGTCACATTATCTCCAAAACAGCTCTGACTGAAGCCGTCACCATCCCCCCGCCACCCTCTTCCCTGCTAATGAAGCATATCTAACTTTTCAGACATGGCAGAACTAATTTAATCTACCTTTCGAACGGGCCTCGGAGGCATCTAATTAATTATTCATTATGAACATGATATTATAACTCAATTGTCATCTCGCTGGATGGCCTTCGCTCTAAACCAGCCCCCTCGGACCCCTCCCTCCCTGTGTCTCAGTCTTTTGTCTTGTGGCGCCTTTCCTTTGCACCTCGTTCCTTATTGCTCTTAATCTACATAACCGAGCGCAGGACGCTGTCATCGTAGCCGCGGAAAACAAAATCATTCGCTTTTTTTCTGTTTTTGAAGTGAAGGAGGTGGTGGAGGGGGTTGGGGTGGAAGGGGGGTGGGGGTGGTGGAGGAGGAGGAGGTGGTGATGGCGGAAGCAGCGGATGGCAGGTGTCAAGGGAGAAGGAGGAGGGGCAATGGGGAGATGAGATGGGAGCCTCCCTATGGGTTTGCGTGTTGTACTGTGACTAGGCCCCGCTGTGACTGGGAACAGTGGTTAAGAGAGAGGCAGGGAGAAAAGAAAGACATCATGTCTGCAATAACCACCACCTCCTATTTGCCCCGCCTGCATTATGCATGTTCTCTAGTGAAGCCTTCATGTCTGAATGTTTTCTTGATGACTGGTTGGTCAGCGGGGAGGAAGCTATATTTCCCTATTCACGTACACCAGGGTTGATCTTAACCTAGAGTCATTTTCCCGCTACCAAGCAAACACGGTGACGCTGGGCAACCTTGTAGCGATTGACAGACACGGCGGTGGAAAGGTGTGGTTCCTGCACGCATGAAGAAGACAATATCTTCTACCTGCATTTGGATAGCTAGCACAGAGGGGGAACAAAATAATTGAGATAGCTAAGCTATCGCAGAGAGATTACAGCTGGACGTAGATAGCTGAAACATATGCGAATCAACCGGATGGAGCTAGCTCGTGCAGCAGGGGTATGAGTACCATGCAGCTACCTTGCAAAGAAAGGAAAGAAATGGATGAAGCTGAATTACAAATGTACCTGGCATGCACAGATGGTAAATCAACTAATGTAGCGAGGTAGCACAAGGAGATACATCTCTAGATGTAGTTAGCACACAATCTGCTACCACAGAGGGGTACAAATATGCAGATTCCCAAGGAAGCATGCAGGTGTTTGGCGTCTGAGCAGATCACCATGTACTCACCCTTATGCTAACAGGAGAGAAAATGTCACTCATCTTTCTCCAAACCATAGTAGTATCACTTTTATAGAAAACAGTTTCTTTATAGAACACTTTGATCGCAAATATCAGCGGAAAATAAGCTTAGTTGTGGCCACAATTTTTTTTATGTTTGCCCCCAAGTAAGCTTTAGTATGAATTAACATCAGAATACTTACATGCATTAAGTCTTTCCTATATTTAAAAACATGTTAAATATATATATGGAGAGCTCTCTTTCAATAGTTCAGTTTCAGGTGTGGACACTTTTTTTTGAAAGTCTGCGAAGGTACTTTGAAGACTTAACCTAATCAAACAACTCTATTTCTTTCACAAGTTTGTCAAAAGCAAGAGAACAAAAATGTGAACATGATCACTCTCTATTCAAGAACTTTCAATCGCTGATCCTTTTGACGGAGACAATTCGTCCCTAGCAACCTCAGTTCTTTATTTTACTTTTTCAATTATTATTCTGAGCCATCTCTCCTTTCAAGGTTTGTTGACAGACCACTGCAAAGAGGTGTCTTTCATTTAGAGTAGCGGATTAGAATGACAGGGGTATGTCTTGTACTAGACGATGATTCTAGGTTTTTCGGAGCGCCGGAAAGAAGTTAAAAGCCGATGTTGACCTTAGCGCCGGCAACAAACAAACAGGAAAACGAATCTTTGCGCACTGCCAACGTCGTGTGTCAGTCAACGCCATGTATCACAAAACTCTATGTTAGTTTATTCAGGTAAGAGTGTTAATCTGCTCATCACCGGTTGTCTTGTGCGTCTTTCAAAAGACGTCACATGTTACAAAGCGCCACTCTTCCACTTTGGGCTCTTCCATCATAAAGACAATAGAAAAAAAAAAAGGTCCAATCAAGAACGTTCCCTGGGCGGGGGCGGGTCCGAAAGAGTTAACCACGACCCGCCGCAGACAGCTCCAAGTCGGAGCTCCGACCACCCCAGCGATATGAGCTGTGACAGGGGGCAGCCCGGCCGCGTGCCACCCCGCTGATTGTAATTGAGGTCGACGCGTGACATCCCCCGCCACGCGACCCCCCCCCCCCGATGCCGGTCTTGGGGCACGAGGGGTAGGCGTTGGCGGTGGCGACGACGACGGGGGGATGGATGGAGGGGACAGTGGCACCGGGTCACGGCCCGGCACGGCCATGACGGGGCACCCCCGGGGGCGTCGACCCGGTGGCTCCCCGTCCTCGCCAGCCCGCCGCCTCACCTCTGTCACCAGGCATCTCCGGGGCTAACGAGAAGGGCTGACCAGACTGCTTAACGATTCCGCCACATCCGATGGCAGGGCGGAGGGTCTCTCTCTCTCTCTCTCTCTCTCTCTCTCTCTCTCTCTCTCTCTCTCTCTCTCCCTCCCTCTCTCCCTCTCTCCCTCTCTCCCTCTCTCTCTCTCTCTCTCTCTCTCTCTCTCTCTCCCTCCCTCTCTCCCTCTCTCCCTCTCTCCCTCTCTCTCTCTCTCTCTCTCTCTCTCTCTCTCTCCTTGGAGACCTTTGGCAGATCACATGTCAGCCGAGGGAGTCACGCGCTCATCAGCGGGGGACACCTGGGAGGTATGATGTGGGAGATAAAAAGCGCTGCTTTGTCCTCACGGAGAAGGATAAAGGACAAAGACTCTGTCGCAACTTTTGAGGGTGTTAACTTTGACTGCATTGTGATAGATATACTGCGGGACGGCATCAAAGCCATGCCACATATTACGCTTGCATAGCACTTAGGGGAAAGGCACTTAAATCATTACACTGATGGTCATGTGATAGTGTGTTTTTTTGTGTCTTTTTGCTTCTCAGGGTAAACTAAAATAAAGAAAGGAATGGAGATGAAGAAAGTGGAAATTCATGACAGGGAGGGACAGACAGAAAGACAGGAAATATGCAGCTGGGATCAAAGCGAGGGAGGAAGAGGTAGAGAAAGAGGACGAGAGAGAGGGCGGGAGCAATGGGGATGCGAGTAAAAATCCTCCCTGTTAGAATCCCAAGCTACAAATGAAACTGAGGCCCACAAGTGAGGCGAGGGGGCTCCGGGGGCCCGATGGTACCCAGTACCAGATACATAATTAAACAAACCGCGAGAGCGAGCGTGTTATTATCAATGTTTTCATTAGACGGAGTTAACGCCTTCTGTCTCCCGCAAGACCAACAGGACCAGGGTGGAGGATGTTGCCTATTAGGGTCTAGAGGGGGCGTCAGGAACAGCTTACTTCAGTTCTGAGTCTACATTATTCCACTCTGGACATGATGTTCCCCATATTTAGAAAAATAGAGAGACTTCCTCACATCTCGGATGTGAGGGCTACAAAAACAAGCCTGCGCGGCCCTCTCCTCCTCATCAGACTGCCTCCCATTTCCCCAAATCCCGTCTTAAATTAGCCAGGGTTTTTTAAGATCAGGGGCTGTTTTTTAGGCTATGAAATATGGATTAAATGAAGAGGAAGTGAGTCCTAATGAGCTCCCTGGGCTACAGCAGGGACCGCCAGGAGAGGGAGCGGGGAGGCGAGCGCAGCCTTTGAGGAGGAAGAAGGGAGTTCGAGCCATGCCCGGAGTATGCCAGGCCTCTCTCTCCTGGCTGTGGCTTCACTTGGCGCCCGCGGCGCCCGTGGCACCTGGGCTCCCGCCCGGACACTGCCGTGCCAAAGGGGAGCAGAAGCAGGACGGAAAGTTGCAGTCGCACCTTCAATACTTGGGATACTTCGGCCGGCCATCTTGTTTCTTTTTCTTTATGTGTAGCTGCTCCACATCCTGTGAGCCACATCGGTGTGATTCAAGGGACAAGGGCGGTTATGTCTTGTCTTTTATCTGGCTTTATGTTGACAAGTTGAATGTACTGTATGTATGAAATGAGCGATGCAAATAAAATTGCAGAAGCGTATTTGAAAACTGTTTCTAAATATGGTCGTTTCTTTTGGTCTTCGTTCATCAAATTAAAATACTTGAAAACAAATGATATTTAGATCAAAGGTGGGTGAATATAGAATTGGTCACATACTCCACAGTAACCTGGTTTTAACTGTTATTCCCTACTCCAGTCAAACTGCAGATGACCCTTGTCTAGTCTAAACCCCTGCCAAACTAAATACCTGTACTGTGAAATATACTTAGGCAGTTTTAGGTTTGGGCAGCTGAGTCTCTATATGAGCCAAAATGTGCCGATAATCACCACTTACTGCCGACTGGTACTTTTCAATTTCAGCATCTCCACAATACACACATGAGCTCAGACACACACACACACACACAGGGCCAATTAGAGGCTGGAAACAAAGAGGATCGGGGACGGAGGAGAAGAGCAAAGTCCGGCCCTGATGAGTTGCCAGGGCGATGACAACGCAGCGTGTGCACGGCATCACGGCCCAGGGAACAAAAAACAACTTATTGAGTTAGGGGGAGGGGGAGACCGAGAGAGAGGGGAGTGAGGGGGGGAAAGAAAGAAAGAAAGAAAGAAAGAAAGAAAGAAAGAAAGAAAGAAAGAAAGAAAGAAAGAAAGAAAGAAAGGGATAGAGATAAAAAAGAGAAAAAAGAGAGAGAAGAGAAAGAAAAAGAGAAAGAGAGAGGGAGCGAGAGAGAGAGCGAGAGAGAGACAGGTAGAGAGAGAGAGAGAGAGAGAGAGAGAGAGAGAGAGAGAGAGAGAGAGAGACAGGTAGAGACAGGTAGAGAGAGAGAGAGAGAGAGAGAGAGAGAGAGAGAGAGAGAGAGAGAGAGAGAGAGAGAGAGAGAGACATTAATTGCCGCTTCATCACTTTCACTCAAGTTATATGATTTGATCTCATGTTTAGACCCCAGCTAAATACTAAACCTCAAGTACTGTATTATTGGGAAGGAGAAAAAGTGTGTGTGACAGTGGTCTGAACATTCCTTCACTGCACCTATTGCCAACCTGAGAAGCCCTCTGGACGTCTGTCACTATAAACAGACAAACCCACCGCTCTGACTGGTCAGCCCACGCACGCCTTCGCACACACACACGCACGCTTGCGCCTAAACACACACAGGAGCTTCAAACATAACAAACAAAAAAATAACCAGCACACTTCATTCTCATTCCAACGGATCTGATTGGCCGAGCCACCTCTAACTCAGAGTAATGAGTTTGGTCGGTCCAGGATCAATCCGGTACCGGCACCAATCAGCAGGACCTGACGTAGCAGAGAAATGACCCGCACTCCAGATAGACGGGACGAGGGCGGGGGGGTGACGGTGTGTGATTCTAGGACACGGTGTCACACTGACAGCCCAATAGAGTAGAGCCAGCAGGCCTCATTAGTACCGCTCACACACACACACACACACACACACACACACACACACACACACACACACACACACACACACACACACACACACACACACACACACACACACACACACACACACACACACACACACACACACACTTCATCATGTTCAAGCTTGTAAGCATATATGGATATGCAGCACTTGTACAATCAATTTCGAGTTAAGTGCGGTGCAAATGGTGCGTGTGTGATTTGTGGATATTTAGACACAAAGAAAGCAGGCCTGAAAAACTTGGACAGCCTGTTTTATAAGGCAGGTCACTCAGACAGAAGCAAGCCTATGTGGTTATATGCGAGGACATGAGAGTATGAGAGGCTATATCACGCGAAGGGAGAGACTCCCACACAACATTCACAGACAAAACATGGTTTTTTTCCAGAAGAAGTGAATTGCATGAAGGATCTGATGGGTTTAAATGAGTGTCGTTAGTTACCCAATGCCAAATCGTATTGCGATAGGTAAAAACCTGTACTGCTTGGTGAAAGCTGTGATATGTCATCAGCACGTCATCAGACACACGCACACACACACACACACACACACACACACACACACACACACACACACACACACACACACACACACACACACACACACACACAGCCATGTCTCCCTCTGCTTAATAAGCCGTGTCAAACTCCCGCTCCGACGGTAGTCATTGGACTAAACAACAGATGAGTTCCAATATGAGATTAAATAATTAAGCAGCTCATTTCCAAAGTCTGCCTGACCCGCCCCTCCACCCCGAAAGACAGACGTGTCCTGCGTTACAAGTCCCCGGACTACAACACACTGCGAGGTCAGGTTCCCACCTAGAGGTGAGAGACCACAAGACCTCCCCCCCCTTTCCTCACACCCCCCCCCCCCCCCCTCGTACCGAAAAAAATAAAAAGAAGTCCAGAATAAGAAAGCGTCTTGCCCTAATTAGAATACCAAACAGAAGGCGCTGGTTTTCATACACTATACCACACCTTGGCTGTACCCCACATATAATGTATAATGTATACCTCGCTCGCCCGCGCCACAAAAATATATGTACATATTCCAAAACAATGAGCCGGTACACAAGTGCATGTAGAGAGTGTGTGTGTGTGTGTGTGTGTGTGTGTGTGTGTGTGTGTGTGTGTGTGTGTGTGTGTGTGTGTGTGTGTGTGTGTGTGTGTGTGTGTGTGTGTGTGTGTGTGTGTGTGTGCGTGCGCGCACAATCTCCCAAAAGTGAACCCCACGCCTCGTCTCAAGGGCATAAATAAACATGCGTGTCGTGTGTGCGTGAATATGTGTGTGCGTGAAAGTGTGTGTGTGAGTGTGTGTGCGTGTGTGCTCACGGGCCGCGTGGGCATGCACATGTCCGTGCGTGTGTGTGTGTGTGTGTGTGCGTGTGCCATGTGCGTCGCACGTGCGTGTGTGTGTAAAGCGCCTGTGGATCCTAATCAGAGAGAAAAGGGAATCAAATTTATTCTGCGTGGGACATTAATATTTCAGGGCCGCTACAGTAGCCCGTGTGAGAGGGAGAGCATGAATGATTCATTTAGACATCACCTCTGTCACAAGCTCTTACCAGGCCCCGTCCCGGATCCACCTTTGAGAACAGTAAACAAAGGGCGGGGTGCTGCCGAGGCCCTGTGTTGTGGTGGCCTGGCCCGGGCCGGGGTTGTCCCTGCCAGGCAGAAGAAGGGGCTGCCACTTGTCTGCCTCCTTTTAGTGTCGCGACTGTCGTCCAGACCGGCCCGGGGAGGCTCTGACACATGGATGTCAAGCGATGGGGTGGGCGCCCCTGTTTTTTAAGTTTACACAAGCCCACCCCCTTCAGTGGGGGACGATGCTGTGTTTGTGGGTGCATTTGTAGGATTATTTTGGTGCACGGGGGGAGCTTTGGTGTTGTGGCACCTTGCTGGTGTGGGGTGGGGTGCTTCGGAGGGGTACGGAGGCACCGACGGGGTAGGGAAGGTCTGTATCGAGGGCTACGTGTGTCTGGTTTGAACAACGGCTCCTGCTCCTTCTATTCTCCTCCATTTCCTCTCCTAATTTAATGTCACTTTTTCGAAGACCGACCACACACTAAACTCAGACCACAGACGAGTTGAGTATCGTATCATTTCAGAGAACGGGTGTACGAATAATCAAGTGCCATAGAGGGCCAAATATACATCGGCCTTAACTTAATTTATCTCTGATCACCAGTGAAATTCACTGATCATGAATCATTCCTTAATCAAACAACGATAAGATCGATTTCATCGATTTTCGTACGCTCTAATAGCGTAGCCATTTGGAAGACGATCCAAAGCAGGTTACAATAAAACACATTCGGGTCCTATCCCAGAACATTTCCGCTGGCAGTTGAACCGTGACACTAGCCTGTCTAGGTATCACAGCATACACAGACAGCAGGCGCAGGAAGTGATCCCGCAGCGTAAACCAATCACGTGGCTTTCAACCCATTGAAGCCTCGGCTAATCAAAGGAACATCAAACAGAGCCGCTGGCCTCGTGCTGGTTGGACCGGGCGTCGGTCACGTGGCGACCCGCCCCCACGTCTGCCGTCCCTCCCCCCCCGCCCACCCCCTCCCCGCTGTGAGTCTGACCGCTGGGTGTGATCCGCGCCGTGTTCGGATCAGAGGCGGGCCCTTCAAACGGCTGACGCTGTCGCCGCGGTGGCGTCCGGCGGCTCAGGGCTGGGGGGCGGGCGGGCGCCGAGGTCCACGTGTGAATGTATCGTTGTGATGGTGTCGAGCGTTGGTGTGTGTGTGTGCGTGTGCGTGTGCGTGTGCGTGTGTGTGGGTTAGTTTAAAATTCTGTTTGAAAAATGCCGAGTCAAAGCAGTGTAATTAACAACATATGGTGGATGGGAATGTGTTTTGTTTGTTTGTGAGTTTGTTTGAGTGTGCCTGTGTATGTGTCAGAGTGTGTGTCAAAGTTTGTTTATGTGTGTGTGTGTTTGTGTGGTTCTCGCAGTGTGTGTGACTGCTCGAGGGTGTGTGTGCGTTTGGATTTGTGTATGTGTGTGTATGTGGGGGTGTGTGTGTGTGTGTGTGCGTGTGTGAATGCTTGCGTGTGTGTGTGTGTGTGTGTGTGTGTGTGTGTGTGTGTAAGTCGGAGCAGAAAGCCCACAGGGCCGGTGTACAGGAGTGTGACACTGATTTGTTGTGTTGGCGTGTGCCCTCAGGTGATTCTGGTGTGGCTGTCATTTTGTTGTCTTTCCATGACACCCCCACCGCCCCCCCTTCTGATACCCCCGTCCCCAACCAGGCACCATGGCCCCTACCCCCCCATTATGTAAATAACACGCCCCAAAGTGCCATAAATAAATGATCTATCCTCTGCTGGCTGGATTAACCAGCAGAAATATTTTTGTCTTTTTTTTTTTGATTTCTTGTTGGACAAGATCTTCCTTTGACAAGCACTTCTCTCCAGAGAGAAGAAACCTATCAATCACATGCACACACACACACCTAAATCTATCAATCACACACATCTACATAGCAAACTCTATCAATCACACACGCAAACGCAAGACACACACAAACAAAAACCATACACTGATGCACGAAAACGATATCACTCACACAAACAGTCACACACACAGTCACACACACACACACACACACACACACACACACACACACACACACACACACACACACACACACACACACACACACACACACACACACACACACACACACACACACACATTATTTGGTTTAGCTATTAGTTTAGCTTCTGGTAAAGAATATAGGAATCTTATGTCAGGACCAGGAATAAAACAGCCAGAGTTGAAAGGTCAAAGTGCCTGAAGCAGCACAGGGGCGTTCTAAGACGCTCCATCATTCATGCCGTAGCACACAGTCAACATCCTTTGCATTGCCGCTTTATAGGTAATTAACATCAACATGCTACGAGACCGAGGTTCAGAGAATGGAAAAGAGTGTGTTGCTGCTTCATGCGGACGTTAAGCTTTACATGCAAGCCATCTCCAAACACCATCACCCCCCGCTCCATTCAATCTCTGAACACATCTCCATAGCTGTTGGGACCCGAGGAGGTCAGTAGGCCTTCTCTTTCCATCTCCACAACAAGTGTGTGGGTCATCAAAGGAAACTCGCTCTCCTCTCCCTTCACGCTCTCTCTCCTCTCCTCTCCTCTCCCCTCGGCTCTGGTGCCTCCCTCTCCCCTCCTCTTTTGCGCTCTCCTCTTCTTCTCCTCTTTCTCTCCTTCTGTCGCTTCTCTCTCCTCTTCTCTGACTCGCCCTCATCCCAGTCTCCCCAAAGTTTAGAGAAAAACATCAATACCCATCCAACACAAACCACAACTGGAAGCTCTCGAGTCAAAGGTCACAGGCTCGCTCTCTCACACTTCTGTTATTGCTCTCCTTTTTGTCCCCTTCCTTCATTCTCTTCTCGACGCTTCCCTCTTCGTCACAGAGAGTTAGAGGAGAAAAGAAAGAGAGAGCCAGAGGGAGAGAGAGAGAGAGAGAACGGGTAGAACGAGGGAGAAAGAATGAGAAAGAGAGAGAGAATAACAAAGATAGAGAGAGAACGAGAGAACGAGAGACAGAAAAAAGAAAAGACAGAAAGACCAAGAGGGCAGTTAGAGGAAGACGAGGGGAAGAGGAGAATCTAGTCTCTCACACACTCCCATTCTCCCTCCCTCTCTCTCCCCCCTTCGCTCATACTCTCCCCCCTCTCGCTCACACTTTCTCTTCAGCTCTTCCCCTTCTATCCATTTCTCCCCCCCCCCCCCCTCCATTT
This sequence comes from Gadus chalcogrammus, assembly GCF_026213295.1. Lineage (NCBI taxonomy): Eukaryota > Metazoa > Chordata > Actinopteri > Gadiformes > Gadidae > Gadus > Gadus chalcogrammus. The sequence goes on from NC_079429.1 coordinate 15,559,075, forward strand.
ATTTTTCCATCTCTCTCCCTCCCTCTGTAATGTGTTCTGACAGACCGGGAGAATACAGGTCTATGGGTGAGTTGATAGCCATGGGTTAATTGGTGAGTCTGCTGCTGGGGGGCTAGCAACCTGCGACCAAGCTAACCGTGCGCTACTAGCATGGCCGCAAATCATTAGAAAGTCAATGAGTCCGCTAGCGCTCACAGCGGCGCTAGCTAGCTGTCCCAGAGAGCTGAGCGCCTAGTCAGGGGCAAATCACTTTCCCACTGACAGCTGCTGGCAATATGTATCCAACACATTATCGGTTAGCATTCTCGCATTCTCGCATTCAATTCGAAAAAATAAAACCTGATCAAAATGTAACCACTGTTTCTCGAAAGACGAAATGGTATCTGGGGAAAAACAAACTATGATCGTAGACTAAACACGCCTTGTCTCGGGCTTGGCGAGGACGCGTTGCGGACTGTGTTTCCGTGTGGGCGCATACTACCTCCGAAACATCTGGACGAGCGAAAATGAAACAAGCTAGTCAAAAAAATCCACGATCGAATCAATAGCCTTCCAGCTCCTCTCACCCCTCTTTGATCAATATTCATGCAATCAAACTTTTTGGCCGGCGTTTCCTCCACCACCATGCATATTGATCGCGGCTCCATTGATCTAAATGCTCAAATCCCTTTCAGGGCTGGACGAGAAAAAACGCATAGTGAGAACCTATAGACGCCCATCTGTCCATCTCGGTGACCTTTGACCTTTTGTGTTAATCCTCAAACAAGGGCAGAAACTTAGCAGAACCAATACAGTCTGAACCGGAGTGGTCCCTGAAGCTCTGAACGTAAGGGGACTCTGAAGAACGCCCCCTACTGGTGGCTGAACGCCACTCCAACGCCCGGAGACGTCAACTGTTACAAATGTAAAGACCGGTCGAGATCTGACCGAGATACGTTTGTGTTGGTCTGTACACGAGGAAACCAAACGCAATGAAAGAAAAACTAAACATAGTGACCCAAGAAGTTTGTCTGTTGAAACAAGACAAAAAAGGAGAGAAAGGTGAGAAAATGTGATGGTGAGATAAGAGTGGGGCTGAGCGAGGGTATGGGGGAGGGGCGTGTGTGTGTGTGTGTGTGTGTGAGGTGGGGGAGGCAGTGGGGACGCCATCAGGGTCTAGAGGGGGGGATTTGAGCCCACTGATGCACCGCCAAACGCTTTGAAGGGATTATTAACACATTTTGATTACTCTGGTCCAGTTGTCACAGAAAATCTAACCTCCATCAGGGCTCCAGCACAAATGGCCCTTATCCACACGCACACGCACACGCACACACACACACACACACACACAGCCAGGCGAAAGTCAAATATACTTACTAATTAGTCTTCTCAGACCACTGCATGTGTTTGTGTTGGATAATAAGTAGGTTTTAGTTCACCTTTGAGAACAGTGGGTCAATATCATAAGGCGCCTTAGTGCAACTCAATCTTCTCAGTTAATTGCTTCTTTTACTCATTAACTCGAGTTAGATCTTCATGGTAACCATCTATGTCATGCTAATGATTAGTTGTACAATTATAAGAAAACGGCAGTTTACAGAAGGTTTTTGCAGTTGATGATTAAATCTGTGGAAAACAAAAAAGACCAATCTCATATTGTACAATATAAAAAAAACGAATGTCACACAACACACTAACAGAAAATAAACACGACATGTTTACGTTGGTTACGACACAATCTCCTCCTGACGAGGACGCAGAAAAACCAACGAGATAACACACTCTATCGACCTCTTTTCAGCTCTGCTCCATCCATTCTTCAGAAAGATAACGGCAAAAGAAAACAGGATTTGGTCAAAGGCGTCTGAAAGAGGAGTAGCGATTCCTCTAGCGGCGTAGCGGTAGCAAAGCTAACACAGGAGTGCTGGCCATTAGCTTGATGGCTTGTTTGTGAAATGTATATTCATAAACATGAGGAGGACAGAGCAAAGGGGAGTGCTCCCGACACAAACACATGAAAAGGCCTAACGTAGCGCACATCAAACGGTTCAGGAGAGAAAATGTAGGGCAGGACACCGTCTGGGAGGGAGGGGGGGGAGTTAAAGAGGATCTAGAGAGGAGCTAGAGAGGGGGAGAGAGAGGTGGAGGAGTGAGAAAGAGTGAGAAAAAGAGTGGAACACAGAAGAGATAAAGAGAAACAGGAAAAAGAGGGAGACAAACAGAGAGACATGCAGATAGCAAAAGAGAGGTTGAGAGAAAAGAGAGAGAGAGAGCTATAAAGATGAAGAGGTAATAAGGTGAGAAAGGGAGAGGGATACAGACAGAGGGAGTGATATAGAGAGAGGTGGAGATGAGGAAGAGAGGTCAGTCTCCGTCTGGGGGCCGGACCTCAGGTGTGACATGTGAAGAGGAACTTCCTGTTCGTGGCATGGGGGACCCCCGTGGGGCCGGGGGACATAAGGGGTCGCGGACATACCCAGGGGTTCTCCTTGTTTGGTCCAAACACATCCAGGTGGTCCACGATGTTTGGCCCACTGTCACTACACACACACAACGCAAATCAGTCCAACCCCGAAACACACACACACCAAATCAGACCGATCCCGAAACACGTGCAGAATCAGGAAGACCCCCCAAAACTCATACGCCAAATATACTTGAACCCAAAACACATACACGCCAATTAGACTTGAACCCAAATCACGCACACGCCAACTAGCCCTGAAGCCAAAACACACTCACCAACTAGACCTGAACCCAAAACACGCACACGCTAACTAGATTGGAACCCAAAACACAACAGATAATTAGCAAAATTAAGGAGAAAAACATACGCCCACGTCACAAAAGAACGCTGCATGCATTCAGAGGTTTTTGTTCCATTCTGAATTATTTGAATGACAATAAACACTGACAAAATGGCATTGCTGCCTATGTTGACAATCAAAGACATATTACCAAGTAAAACAAATAACGATTTTGGTTCACATCCGCTTTAGGTTCTGAAATTATGAATCATTGTTTAACTGTAACATTGCATTATAATATAATATCAAATCAGCTATATATATATATATATATATATATATATATATATATATATATATATATAAGCAGTATAGTCAAACAATGGTGGAAGGATAATCTACATGTCTAGACATCATCAATCTACTTGTCTATACCCTGCCTATTTATGCATGCATCAGCATGGAGTAAATAGCATGCAAAGTGAAAAAAACATTACATCAAATGAGCCTGCGACTGGTTAAAAGCCCATCAGCTCACGGTTAGCACAAGACAACCATGTAAGCGACCCTCTCTCTACCCGGGCCTGCAAGGCCAACACCATACTGATAAACACGTCACGTTCACTTGTATCGCGACCATCCCTCTTAACAGGTTTTAATGGTCCTCAATGTTGAGCTGACATTTACCATCTCTCTCTAACGGCCTGAGTGGCCCTGGGCAGGCCTGACACAGCTCAGAGACCAGGCTGTTAATGTTGGGGGCCCCATATGTCCATCCTATAGTTTACCATGCTGGGACCCCATAGGGACATCAGGGGGAGGGGGGGCAGAGAGAGAGAGAGAGAGAGAGAGAGAGAGAATAAACAAATAAAGGAAAAACAAACACATTAATCAACAGTCCTCCACCATTTCACAGCATCACATTAATCTTTTCCAAACATAATAGAACACTGAATATGATGAATTCATCATTTTCCAAAATGGATAATGAATTTATTTTCAGAGCAAAAAAATAAAATGATGAGTATGATTACGATTATGAAAGCTAAAGAGAAGGATTATTTGTTTTAATCACGGGAGGAGAGAGGAGACCTGTGCTTGCTGTGCGCCGTGGATCAACTTGACAGTTCCGCCGCACTCAAAATAAAATAAATAAATAGATAAAGCGCAGAGCGACTCCACAGGAAAGATGCTCCAAACCATTCGTATCAATGACTTCAAAGATGGCGCTCACATATCACAACTTGTTAAGTTAACTGTTGTCGTATCGCCAAGGTAGGGTGCCACTACCATTGTTGTCGTGACGACGCCCGCGTTTAAATTGAGAGTGAAGGACTCCCCGGGAGGGAAGGGGGGGTTGTCATAGGACAGACGTGTGCACACACGCACGCACACGCACGCACACACGCAGGCACAGCCAAAGGACAGATGATGCCGATGATGATGATGATGATTTTAAGCATATGGAGGTACAATCTCCCTCTCTCGCTGTCTCTCTCCGTGCATCTGCAGTGTAAGCATCAATAGTGATTTTGCATTAAGCAGGTTATTAGAGGCAGAACGCAGGCAGCCACCAGTCTAAACAGCTCATTAAAATGGCTCAACTCTGCACATCAAGCCAGCAGGAAACACACCGAGCAGCCAGCCATCAGGCCATCATCCCTGGGCTGCTTAAACGTCCAATCTGGCTCAACCCATCATTGGGGGTGTTGTTGAGAAGACCTTGAAGGTGGATGTGTCTTTGTGATGCTTTTTAGCATGAAAAAAAAAAAAGGTATACGTGTTGAGGTTGAGAGATATTTCTTCTGTGTGCGTCTGGACGTGAGAACGCTGGCCTGTTTGGTCTGCTCCTCTCGTTGCTAATAGGGTTGTACTCAATATCGTATTCATAATATGAACTGTATTGTAAATCAAATCATCAACACACATCCATCTATGGGATCAGTGATAGATTGGGGCAGTAGTGTGTATGAGGCTGACCTTGATGGCAGTGTTTGGTTCACACACAGCAACACAGTATACAGATTAGATGCAAGGTTTGACGATACCTTTTCTGTGTTTTTAACGTGTTACATAATATATTTACATTCTATATAATTCTCTACCAGAAGGCTTTCTTCTAGTGCTTTATACTTCACTAGTTGAACATAACAAAGGCGATCTTTTCACTCAAAATAATTCATCCAGAAATAATCTTTCAAAAAAAACCGACAGGCCCGGTTTAAATCCCATCCGCTTTACACCAAACAAAACCACCAATCTGTTCCGCATGTTAATAGGGCCAGATATGTCGCCGGGACAGATAAGGACACGCACTTAGCGCATAGTTATTTATATAGCGAATGCCAGAGATAACAGAATGAAACAAAACGTAAATGGCCAGAAATAAAGAGCCTTGATACGACCCACCAGCCTTAAGCAGACATCGAACACACCACATCAATGCAGGGGGTGGTGGCGCTGCTGCTGCTGCTGCTGCATGTAGTCCTAACCAGGCCCAGATCCACATCAAACCTCAGACCGGCCCCACCACCACCAGCCCCGCCACGCCACCGCCCGGCTCCCTCAGGCCACGTTAGCTAGTCCTTTGGAACTGTGTTTTAAAAGCCCGGCCTCACCGCGGACTCACGTCAGATCACACACACTACTGGGGTGTGAGTGTGTGTGTGTGTGTGTGTGAGAGAGTGTGAGTGTGAGTGTGAGTGTGTGTGTGTGTGTGTGTGTGTGCGGAGCTGGGCCCACTTCTTAATACATACATGTATGGATGGATGCATGCATGCAAGCATGTATGTTTTATGTTGAGATATATCACGCAGGGTACATATCTATTTATTTTTATAACTCGGACGGGATGGGGCACCTCAGAGTCTTTCGACGGAACGGTCAGCGATTGGAGTTTATGAAAAGAGGAAAGGAGGGGGGGGGGCCTAAAAGATGCGGTCGAAACAAAATGAAGACCCCGAGATTGTGTGTCCTGCGCCACTTGCACACATAGACGCAGAGACATGCGCACAAGAGAGAGCACGTGCACGAGAGAGCACGTGCACGGGAGAGCACGTGCACGGGAGAGCACGAGAGAGAACGTGCACGGGAGTGCGTGCATGGGAGAGCACGTGCACGGGAGTGCGTGCATGGGAGTGAGTGCGGGAGCAGGGCTTGCGTTTCATCAGTGATGAAACACACATGGTTGTGCACGTGCGTTATTTTTTTCTGCGCGGGCCTTGACGACGGAAGGAAAAGGAGGCGGTAGATACAGAAAGAAATAAACAAACTGCCTTCTGCTTGTGCTGGCACTCCTTCCAGGAACCTCCTGCTCTCACCTGTCCACAGGCTGAACCCATTGTGTGTGTACACATGCATATGCATCCACGTGCACCTGCACGCCGAGGCCCGGTGGTTTCTCGCGATACGTGCGCACACAGAGATCTCCCCCTCTCAGCAGGTTGAGTAGATCGCAGTAGAGAGAGAGAGAGAGAGAGAGAGAGAGAGAGAGAGAGAGAGAGAGAGGCGCAAGAGAGAGCAAGAGAGAGCAAGAGAGAGCGAGAGTGAGCGCGAGAGAGCGAGAGAGAGAGAGAGAGCGAGAGAGAGAGAGAGAGAGAGATTGCTAAGCAGCCACCTCTCCTGCAATAGCAGCTCAAGGGCGCGGCCTATCTACCAAACAACAGAATGCAGGCGCACAGATGACAGCCTGCCCATAGACCAGCCCCACAGTACGTTGGTGCAGCAGTCACACCGTGGGGGGGAGAGGTGGGTGTGGGGACGGGGATGCAGAGAGTAATTTAAAATTCTGACGAGCGTATCGCCCGGCTGGGATTTCCATATAAAGTGAGAGCGAGATATGGAACGAGACCAATTAAGTTTCCACGATTGCCAAAGCCAATATTTGATGGTTTACATATTTGAAATGTGCGCCCGTTTAAATTGTTTGCCGCGGAACAACAAAGTTGAAACCGTCCTGACAGACGGGGAGAGAGAACCCTCGCCCCCCCCCCCCCCTCCCAAACCAAAATGGAGGGAGTTTAACATGGAGGGAGAGTCTGTGTCTGTTAAGCACAGTCAAGTCACAGGGCAAAAAAACTCCAAAGTAAAATATCATCAGGAGAACGTCTTTTCCAACAAAAAACAACACACACACACACACACACACACACACACACACACACACACACACGCACACAGCAACGAAAAAAATGGTGGTACAGCTCTCTGCTATGGGTGCCTCCCCATACAGGCAGTACTCAGAGCTTTGCCATCCCACTGACTGGCAGATGGGGGTGGTAGTATGTGTGGGGGAAGAGGGGTTGGGGGCTGACATCTGCGCCCGGCCTTGCTCCTCACTCCCTGGGTGTCCCGCACGGGAGGGCACCCCGTCCTCTGTGGGACGGACGCTGGAGGAGGAGAGGGGTGGGGGGGGGGGGGGGGATATACTTTCTTCCTCTGGGGGGGGCAACGCATGAATAAAGGGAGTGCAAGGACAGACGGAGGTCACTGATGTGTGGGCTTCCTTGTTTATATACACAGTATGATGGTGTGTCTATGCGTGGTGGAGTTGAGGGGGGTGATGGCGGACGGCAAGGAGAGGTGGTGGTGTCGCTGGTGGTTGAGGTGGTGGTGGTGGAGGTGGTTAAGGTGGTGGTAGCGGAGGTGCTGGTGGATTTGAGGTGGTGGTGTTGGTATAGTGGGGGTGGTGGTGCTGGTGTATTTGAGGTGGTGGGGTGTGAGGCTGGGTCTGAGTGGGGTGGGAGCAGGGGAGCTAATGAGCATGTTTAGCAGCTGCAGTCCTCAAGGGAAGAGGCCATCGATCTGTTTGTGGAGTTTGGGATTTAGGGCATTTTAAGTTCAGAAAATATACCAAGTCCTAGTTTCTCTTTCACTTTAGCTCCCAGCAGCAGTGAGGAGGAGAGGGGGCCCTGGAGGTGGGGGGAGGGGGACGCCGCCGTGGGTCGTTGTGTGGAACATCTGTGGATCCGACTGGTTTGGACCAGATGGACCAGAACACAACACAAAGTAAGAGCGAGCTCCGCAGCACAGCGTGGCCAGACGGCGGTGGCAGCGCCGGGTTAATCACCTACACACACCAGGGTGTCGGCCCCGGCTGCACAGAGTCAGCCCCTGAAATGTTACGGCCTAACCAAGACTTCCGCTCAAATATGAAACATACTTTATTTATTTTTTTGGAATAATCCCATCGACTGATTGTATCTAAAGAAATCGTAGCTGATGAGATGTTTGCAGTCTTCCAACAAGCCGTTTTTTTCGAGAATTAGATTTTAGCGGCATTGCAATACAATTATTTATTGGATTATAAAATATACCTTTGTCATCAAATTAATTGGAATCTACATTTAAAATTAAATGATAGGTACGATTTTGGTTAAAGAAATAAAACTGATAAATGTCTAAAGAGAATGACTTGAATTAATGTGAACTAGTAGTCCTATATTAGGTTGGTTTATAAAAATAGTCAGTCTGCTACATTCAATTATTGTTCATGATAATGCAACATTAATGTGTGGAATAAAGTAGCATTGTAGTACATGATAGTGCATTCAATTACGTTAAAATATTAGTTTATCTATCAATGTATTGGATTGCTTTTAAAGCTTTGGCGTAAAAACAATTAATTTTTCTTTTTTTTCCATATTCTTGGTTTGAAATAAACTGAAAGTACCATGAAAAAAATAAACAAAAAAAGAATAACCCATAATTAATTCAAAAGTACCAGAAGATAATAACGTCCCTTTTTCTACAAACCCCCGCATTGCCATTTTTGCATAATAAGGAAATAGTGGTGCGTATTTGTCATCATTACCTCACCATATTCATATTCATTATATCTCTCTGTCTGCGGCGCTGGCGGCCCGCCGATACATTTCAGCAACCTTGTGACAACAGTCGGTCAGTGACTGCTTTTATTCAAACAATACTGGCAGACTGGGTGAAAACCAGGCACTCACCCTGTCTAAACTCACGCTCGGCATATCATATCTAAGTTCCACTTCAGTGGCCCTTTATGACCAATATGGTTTACATTAATATTCTTTCCCTTTTTTATAAAGTAAAGGAATGAAAAATGACCCAATGTAATTATGAAAAGTGTAAGGCGGTGTTGTTGTGAACTACATGTTTGTACTTATAACAAATGTTGAGTTAATCATTCAGCAGGGATAATAATAATATCAATTTATAATAATATTAGTAATTTGTATGGGTAGTAGAATTATTAATACAAATACAAAAAATAATACACTCAACAAAAAAATAAATAAAAAAGCTTTCACAGATTATGTTAATATAATGCCCAATTATAAATTAATTCATGGAATCTCTACTTTGCTATATTATTGATCATTTGGCTACAATTTCTGTCAACAGGAAAACTCAAAAACAAATATTATCCTGGAAGAGATCCTCTTAAACAAATCAACTTGCAGACGTTGAGAATGTAAAAGTGTTCCCCCATCCTGCATTTTAAACTGACATATCCACCGTGCTCGCCTTGCTTGAGACAACCCAAGTGCAGAGAAATACAATAATAACTGTCAATAACGCTATCTCCGCCACCTTCCAGAACTCTCCGTGATGTTGCTTTGGCTAACCTTTCCCGCGCGCGTCGACTAAGCTTTCCCCTCAACATGTTGTCCGCAAGCATCTGCTGCCGGCTCCAGCAGCCATTTTGAGTTGTGTGTCACCTACATCCGAATAAAAAGCGACACTTGGCCTAACGTTGCTTTAAAATCCAAGTTAGCCGTTTTTCACAGGAGGTCTTTTGGGTGTTTTGTCTCTCCAATTTGTATTTGTTTTGAACAACTTCAGTACATCATGTACCCATTTAAAACAAGCAGATGTTTGACATTGTTTTTATATAATTGAAAAAGACAAGAAGATGGGAAAGGGTAAATACGACTTGTATAAATAAAGGCTTCTTCAGCCTCGTTGTACCACGTATACAGCCACTCTGAAAAATATCTGCTCATTTGCAGCGCTTTGTTTGGTTCTCAGTTAGCATCATAATTCTGCTGTATCATCACCATCACAGCACTAAAACTTCTAATGTTTTCTCCCGGGGTGAGAAGGTAGCACACCTCTCTCTCTCTCTCTCTCTCTCTCTCTCTCTCTCTCTCTCTCTCTCTCTCTCTCTCTCTCTCTCTCTCTCTCTCTCTCTCTCTCTCTCTCTCTCTCTCTCTCTCTCTCTCTCTCTCTCTCTCTCTCTCTCTCTCTCTCTCTCTCTCTCTCTCTCTCTCTCTCTCGGCAGTTCTCCTTTTTGTTTAGCTTTTTCCAGGGTGCAAAACAATAAAAGCCCCCCCGCTTTTATTGTTTTAATATTTCAGCACCTCTGATCCGGTACCTCTTTAAAACACCCATGGTGCCCTGGCTCCTCTCTAGTCTCCCGTTTTCCTTCTGAAACCTCTTCTCTTGAACCGACTTCTCTGTTCCAAGCTGTTTGCTTAGCCCACACACACACACACACACACACACACACACACACACACACACACACACACACACACACACACACACACACACACACACACACACACACACACACACACACACACACACTAACTTTACTCTTTCTGTGGGTCAGCCAAAGGCCAACAACACACATTATTTTCTGCATGTGTAGAGGTTTAGAAGGGGGTGTTTTTGCTATAAATAACTAAATAAATAAAAAGTTGAAATAAAGCCAATATTATTGTATTTCTGAGACTTATTTTAGGCATTCGAGTTTGGATCATGATCAAACATTTCTGATGGAGACTTGATTATGCTTTTAAACAAATATAATTTAATAAAATAATTCAGTATTAAAGAATAAAGACCTGCATTTTTTGTACATGGGGAGTAATAACGTTACCTTACCGGTTAAGTTTTCATTTTTTATTGAACATTTTGCCACTGCAAATTATGATTATTATTTGATGTTATATTAGATTAGCCCAAATACACGTTTGCTGAATCATTCTTTTTAACATCGTGATCATTTTAAAATTAAATTTGACCGAAAAACATATCATCATAATGTTGAATTATAAAATAAAAAAAACTCAAACATCAAAGTAATTAGTTTGATGTTGGACTAAAGCAGGGGGCTTCGATGAGCTGTATGATCATTACTTTCTAGAGCCTTGTTAGGAGAATAAAACCACTACCTTGTAGAGGCTAATATCCCACTAAAGGTCTAATTATGAAAGAAATCCCTCATTTTGCGCTAACATGATAAATATCGTCTTGTGTCCTCGGTATGGACCTAACAGGGTATTAAGTCGGAATAACACAAGATCGTAGTCGGAAAGGCTTTTTCTGAATTACTTCCATAGAAGATATTATTTGACACATTTCACACATCGGTAGACGGCGACTTTCATTTCCACCAAACATTTCTCAGACTACATTGCTGAACTGCCCTCGCTGAAGCGCCACTTAACTTAAGCTAACATTGTGATTTGGATTTTAGCGGAGGAAAAAAAACAAAAATGGAAAAAACACCTGCCGATGCACAGAGATACAGAGATTGGCGGGGAAACCAAATAGGCTGAGGGGTGTTCACACAAACACACACACACACACACACACACACACACACACACACACTCAAGTCTGTTGGTTCAGCTCGTTCCATTGAGGTGGCGTATGCTAGCCAGCCATTGTGCGAGTCGGGCCTTTTGTCAGAGCGGCCTGAAACTAGAGATTGCACCTTAGCTAGCTCAGTTCAAGCGTAAACAGTGTTTTCTTTGCACTTCGGTATACACTGTTGCCAGTGGACCCCCAAATCCTTGGGCAAGCTGAGTCCTAGGGTGTCAAAGATAATGGCGATTTATTGCAGTCCGGGGCTTTCTCATTGCACCCACCCCCCCCGCCCCCCCCAACCCTTCCTTTACCAATCGAGCCCCTTCCCCACCCTGCCTCCCCCTTACTCAAACAGATTAAAATTAAGCCGTAAACATGTGAAGATGGAATTAGCACATTTAGCGAGCCTCCTCTTCCCCCCATCCCGTCCCCGTCCCCGTCCCCGCCACCACCACCACCGCCGCCGCCGCCGCTGATCCCTGCTGCCGAACGCGGCCGCAATTTTAATGACTCGCGCCGTTTTTGAAGTCCACATGAAAAAAAAAACGTCGCCCGCCGTTTGTGGCGGCGCTAGATATGGCGAGGGCCACGGCCGTGATCGGGGGGAGGGGTGGGGGGGGGGCGGGGGGAGACGGGTGAGATGGGGGAGGGGGGGGGGGGGGGGGGAGGCAGCCCATGCCGCCGACTCGGACTGGGCTCTTCGATAGGATCGGTGTCATTTTCCTCTCCACGATAAGACGGCGTGCTGACAAGACGCGATTAGGCGAGGAAACATCATTATTGTGGCGTCTTTCATCCGCCCGGAGGGCTGGCGATAAACAGCTCACCCGCCGCCACGCTTCCTGAGAGCTAAATGTTATATGTTGCGAGCGTTTGTTGAATATATATTGAGAAAATATAGTTTCCATCTAAACACGGTTATATTTTTATCACACTTTCTATAATCACGTCTTTTTTTTCCTTGTTCAAAATTTGGTTTTCCTAAAAAATGCATCTTGTTAAAAAAAGGACAAAATAAAAGTCTCCTTTTCTCTGCAGTTGAAAACTCTGGGTGGTGAAATATTAAAGTCTCAACGCTCGGTCCCATTAATCAAACAATTATCAAATAACTTCGTATTCTTTTTGAAACACAATACAACACTCGGATTTTATCAGCCCACAAAAAAATGACGCTATTTATTATGCTATACCTCGAGGAAATCCACTTTAGCAAACTGTCCTTATGAAATAGAGATGATAGAAAATATGCTGAAATATTCAAACGACATTGTAGAACAGAGTGAATAAGCTAAGAGTGGAGCCTGCCATGAGTAACTCAAAGATTTTCCAAGACTTATACAGGTCATGCATGTTATGGCTTATAAACACTGCATTTTGCACCAACACTGCACTTAATAAATATTCGATTACGGATTTTATTTTTATTACCATTATTCGATTTTTATAATTAGTTATTGTAAAGATATTTAGCTATTTATTTTGAAATAGAATAACTTCAATGGAAACTCCAGAGGGAATAAAGGTGTTTATCTATATTTTTTCCTGAATATTTCAAAAGGATAAAAAGAAGAAAGAGACGATAAAAATAACTATTGTAGAATATTGCATGGAAATAACTTTGCTCATTGTCATTAAAACTATATCTGTATAATAATTATATTTTATGAAAATACCTAACATTAAATATAAGTAACATCATTATTTCGTTTTCATAAATATATGAACAATATATATCCATCCAAACATAATACAAACAATGAAACTCCTTCGCTGACATATGGAATATACAAAATCTCAAAATTAAACTCAACATAAAGAGAAATCGAGAGGGTCTGAAAACGTCACGGAGAAAACACACGACTGTGGCTGTGTAAACAGAAGGTTGTGTATAAACACAGCGCGTCATATAGGAGCGGAGAGAGTGATCAATATAAGCGGTTCACCGGCGTTGAGTGTTTGCCGGGAGGAGGTTAAGTACCCGGCACCAAAAGACCCGCTCGGTGTGATCTGTGGAGCGACCGGCGAGAGAAAGAAAGACTGAAGAAGGGAGAGAGGGAGGGAGAGAGAGGGAGAGAGAGGGAGGGAGAGAGAGGGAGAGGGAGAGAGGAAGGCCAGGCGGAGATGGCGGGGGAGAGATAGAGTGGTGGGGAGCGGCGTGCGCTCTCTGTTTCCAGGCCACTCCAGCGCTCGCGGACGCCCAGCAAGACTCAAAGACGCTGCCGGCATCAAACAGGGAACCGTGGCCACTTTTTTTTTTTTTTATGTTTACGACAAATATTTATTTATTTCCCCGGCCCACCCTACTCTACTCTACACTCACACACACCCTGTGCCACAAACACGTAAACACAAGCGGCTGCATAAGCGCACAAAAACACACACACACACAGTTTATCTTTTTGTTTGTCAGCGTCCTGCTACCTCTTCCTCCCTCGGCGTGTTGGAGATGGGTGCTCATCACACAGTCCCTGCACTGCACACAACCTGCGCCTCACAAACAAACACCACACACACAGCCTTTTGCTTTTCATGCCACGGCAGCTAGGAATCAAACCGCTGTAAAACAAATTGATGTAGTCTTTAATAGGGCCCCGACACATCATCACAGGGGCCTCGGGGGCCCGCCTCGGTGACAACTGCAGCGCTGCCTAGCTTAGCTCTGCACTAGCTAATGCTTTGACGGTTCGCTCAATGATTTATCAAAAAATAAATAGATAGCCAGACGGGAGCGCGCAGAGAGAGAGAGAGAGAGAGAGAGAGAGAGAGAGAGAGAGAGAGAGAGAGAGAGAGAGAGAGAGAGAGAGAGAGAGACTGTAGAGTAGAAAGGCCAGTGGATCAGGAGCAAGGCGCTGGCAACTTTGATTGACAAGGTCTAATCAGCTTATCCGGGTGCTAATCAACTTGATGACCTGCGGTGCAGCTCTCTACCTGCCACGCCGTGAACTTTGGGCCAGTCGGGGGTCCCCCTGGGGGCCGGGGCCCGCACTCTCCTCGCTCTCTGTCTGTCTCGCTCTCCCTCTCTGCTTATCTAAATGGCGGTGAAATCAATCCCCAATGAGCTGTTTTCATTTGGAGGCATCGATCGCGATGGCCACCGAACACAGGGACCGTCGCCCTTGGAAGATGCCGCTCTCATCGCCATGGCGCCCTAGCGGCTCTTTAAGATGCAGAGCAGCTAGCTTACCGCCTCCTTCTTAGCTCTCTGCTAACCCTGCTGCCTTCCTCTGGCTAGTGCAGCACAGCCTTACTCTGGCTAGCTTGGTGCATACTTTTGTCTAGCATAGACTCACTCTGGCAAGCTAGCTGCTAATCTCTGGCTAGCTAGTTGCTTTCTCTAGCTAGCTTGGAGCCTTCCTCTCGCTAGCGACTTGTTTTTGCTCCAACACTATGATTATACCCCCGACACGCGTGTGTGTGTGTGTGTGTGTGTGTGTGTGTGTGTGTGTGTGTGTGTGTGTGTGTGTGTGTGTGTGTGTGTGTGTGTGTGTGTGTGTGTGTGTGTGTGTGTGTGTGTGTGTGTGTGTGTGTTTGTGTGAGTGTGTGTGTATGGTTTGCAGTGAGAAGAATGAATGAGGTGTGATTAAGCAACCTTTTAAAAGTTCACGGTGACAGGATTTGAAAAAGGGGGACTTGCTCAGCATCTGTTGATCTTAGATCGTCAAGAAGTATTGTTTGGAGTTTTTTTTTTCTTTTTGCAATTATTTGTTTCTTGTTTCTTTTGTAACATGAATAATAATAACTCGTTCTCAAAAGTTCCTCTCCTGTGTGCCTTGACCCAGCTTGGTTCAGTCTCTACTCATTTTACTTGGTAATGGACAATCTCTTGGAATAGGTATGAAAGGCTACACACAATATTTCAAAATTAATGAACATGGAGAATTCTGAATTTCATTAAAACTGCCTCGACCCCTGCTCTTTGTAAAAAATACAAACATACGGCTTGAACATAATTAAACTAGTGTACAGCCACAGGAGTCAAAACTAGTGAAGCAGTCTTGTTTTACACTTTTACGCATGTTTTAAACAACAGAATCGGTAGAATCAGTAGCAACATGGTCTGTTTAGTGTGTAAACCCTTTAGGTATATATAAACGTTTGATTTATAAAGTATGTTTAGTTATGTACGGTCAGGTATTTATGAACTGCAAAGAGTAACTGAACGATGGAGATCAAATAATTATACAGCTACAGCAGGTCAAATTACTGTGCGCAAAACAGTTTATGAAACTAAATCTCTATATGGTATCAGTGGACTATCATCTGCAATAATCATTAAAACAGATACTTAACTCAAAAGATAATCATCTCAAAATTAAATATCCTACAGGAGAACAGAGACGAATATTGACATTTTCATTGCTGCAGTCCATTTGCAAATAAGCAATCGAAAGATCTTTCAACCTCCTCAAGAACCTTTTTCTGAAAGCTACCAAGTCTCTGATTACAGACCAGGCCTGCCTCCAAATTTGGGCATCAGCCCCCAACCCCCCCTCACTGCATCCCCTCCCATCCCATTTGGAGCGTCTTTAACAGGGTTAGCCCTGGGGTCCACACTGCACTAACGCAGGGGCCCTTTAAAGTGTGCGCGCTACAAGCTGATGAAGTTGTATACTTTATTTATGAGACAAACAGAGGAGCGCTAGATTCAAGGGGGGGGGGAGCCGGTGGTAAATATCTCCCTGGGATCCTCATCAATTGGACGGCTTGCAACGCCTTTTGGCAAACCCTTTGTGTGATAAATACGGATGAGAATATATATAAATAGATATAAATCGAGTAAAAAGTAGATGTGCAAATCGGTAGATAAAAAGTCAAATAATGAATTCAGTAAATAACATAGCTTATAATAAATGATTGAATTAACTTTTGTCATTCTTATTCTTCTATGTGGCCCAGTAGTGCCTGGTGATTAGACATCTCACCGTTGACGGACGGAGGAAAAATGAATGTAAAAAGGAGGAAGTCTTTGTTCCACATCTACTTCTTTGAAATAGAAAATGCCCCTCTCCCTACAGTGCGTCCGTCCCCCGCCCCCACCCCCCCACCCCCGTCACAGTGGAGAACAGAGACGATCACCTTTGAATTTCTGCGCTAACGACCGTTTTAGCCTCCCTGTGTTGGGAGTGTCCGTCTCAGAGCTGTAGTGGTTAGCAAGGACACAAATACACCAGTCTGACTGGAGACCTTTAACCAACCACCCAACCAGATATATACACAAGCATATAGGTGGATGAGTTCATGGATGTATGAACATACACTCAAATTAATGTTTACATATATATATATATATATATATATATATATATATATATACTCATGATACCAGTGCTCTTTTTTGATTGTTGTGATTTATTATCAATTGCCATCAAAACTGTATAAAATTAAATATCTATTTCTCTATCTTTGTGTATATAAATATAACCACATATATATATACTGAGAAACGTAGATACAGTTAGGGGATTGATAGTTGATAATAAACCACACCAATCCAAACGAGCAGTGGTGCCGCTGCAACACTGCCGGAGCCAGTGTGTTGTGAGGCCTTCGTCTGCCCGGCGCGTCCCCCCGACACAGAGCGTGTTCAGGGTGTGCAGCGGAGCGCGGGGTGGTGCGCCGGGCGGCCAGGGTGAAGACAAGAGGTCAGGGATTAAACCCCCGCGACTCAAGGGCTTCCCGAAAACGCGCCGTCCACAGCAGGAGCCGCACGGGGGCCAAGTATGAGCGAATAGCGGGGGGGGGGGCCCCGGCGTCAAACAACATTGTTCTAAGCTAGCCATGCACACTCTGGAAGAGAGGGGGTTAGCGGCGCCGGCGGAGGGTTCAGAGGGCGCCCGGACGGGGCTCGCGCTGAAAGGGAAGCCTCGGCGCCCTGGAGGTAGCCTTCGCCGCCGACGCTGTGGCCGGTCCGTGACCTGCGTCCCCGCCCCGGCTCCGGTGTCACCACATCAAAACCCGGCCACTCAACTGCAAGAACACACGGCGGAGCTCGGGGCTGAAGGCTGCGGCTCTCGCAGGAACCAGCACGCCACAGAGGAGGAGAGAGTGGATATGGCGTGATCGGGATCGTAAGCGAGGCGGGATCAGGATTGGGAAGGCGCGTCTGAAAACAACACTTTTGGGTTTTTTAGGGGCCCGGGTATTGCATATTGTATTTATGAATATGTGAATGCGGGCCCCGGAAAGAACATGAAAAGCTGGTGGCCTGCGTGCAACCCTGCCTTGACTTGAATTATTAAATCTGTGAGCCAGCCACCTCCCTATTATAGTGTAAATTGACAAACTTTTGGAAACTGCATCGGAAAGCCGAGAACGGCGGTTGATACTTGAAGAAGGGGCTTTGATTTCTCTCTGAGGAATACGCTCTGCCTCCATAATGCGAGAGGACTGACAACACGAGAGAGACACGGGAAATATGCTAACCGCTTCAATCTATTCAAGTTCGAAATTAGCCTTTTTCTCCTATTTTAAGATATAACCTTACCTTGATAACAAGCGAGGGGAAAAAAACATGATTTGTGTCTGATTGTCTTTAGCTTTTTTTCAGACATGGTTTATTTAGAGGCTGTTATTACAGTTGATGTTTATTTTCTTCCGGAGGAACGCTGACTCTGGTTATTTCCATAGACCTGCTGTCTGCAAGCATGCAAGAAAATCACACGCTCACAAACACACACACAAACACACACAGGCAAACAGACTCACCTCTGAGCACGCACACACACACACACACACATAAACACATGCACATCCCTAAACAGACACAAACACATCCGCAAACATATGCGAACAGACAAATGCAACACAGACACACTAGTAGCCCCAGAAATAAATGCATGAATTTTCTTGGGGTGGTGGGGGGAGGGGGGGAGGAATGGATGTGAGCTCACTATGTCGTCCATACACCTCTCCCTCTCTCTCCCTCATCTTTGATGTTCTCCTGAAAATGTCACCAGTCGTCAAGGCACGAGGTGGGATTTCTTTTCCCAAACCCCATCATACCAAGCTCCCCTACACACACACACACACACGCACACACACACTCAGACACACTCCCCCCACCAAATACACGATTACACTCACACACACAGGTCTGTGTATGAGCAAGACAATTTGCTGTCGCTCGCTCTTCTCCGCCACTATCTTACCCCACATCATCTAACCCCTCCCTCACCCAAATCCTTCACAGAAATACACCCACACAAACGTATATATGCATCACTGTGTACCACACACCCACAGTTGAACATCACACACGCACACACGCACGCACGCACACGCACACGCACACACACACACACACACACACAAAAACCTCCAGTGGACTTACCAGTCTCCACGGCTATCTGGTACCCAGCCTCCAGCCTCCTGGAAGATCTCTCCAGCTTCTCTGTGTTGTCCAGTAGATGGGCTCTCTGTAACCACACAGAGGTACCAATAAAGTTACAAGGATCCAAACTGATACACAATGCAAACCCGACTGACAGTTCATCATTTCTGAGGAGGCAAAACCTGTTGAACAAGGGGTTATGGACGGATGGATGGATAGAGAAAAAGACAGACAGCTGGGAAGACAGACAGGCATACTGGTACAGAAAAACAGAGCAGTTTGGCAGGTGGACATACAGGCAGATTTGGAGACAGGCAGGCAGTGAGACACACAGACAAGGTGGTGGTGACATTAATGCAGAGTCCCTCGCAGTGAACAACGGTCTTTGTCGTGGTAACAACAAGAGACCATTGCAGGCTCAACCTGTAAACTGCATCACTGTCACGGTGTGTGCATGAGAAAAACGTGTGTGTGTGGAGCAGGTGTGCTATTAAGGTCCATCTCTCCCATTGCATCCTCACCCTCCTCTGGTCGGTTATATAATAAAACTTAGGTTTAAATTTCAAGGATATAGCTTGAAAATAATAATAATAATAAAGAAAACACAGAGTTCAATATGAATCTATTCACACCGATGCATTCATGGCGATATTACTCGATGGGGAATATAATGTGTCTGCTTCGTGGCCAAAGCCTTGACCTGTGAGTCAGCTTCAACAGGTCTCTCTCTACTTATATGTCCCTCTCAGGTACCCATACCGAATGCATCGCCTCAGAGCCGTTCAATGCAACAACCTCAACAGAACAAAGCAGTGCTGGAACACTCCCCGCGTAGAGAGAGAGAGAGAGAGAGAGAGAGAGAGAGAGAGAGAGAGAGAGAGAGAGAGATCCAGGAGGGCCGGGCTGGCCCTGACCGGACCCACTTGACCCCAAGTTTGGACGATAGACGTATGAAATCTAATCGTATCACGCTAAAGCAAAGACTGCTTTGGCTTCATTTCATGCCCAAAAAATAAAGAAAATAAACACAAGCACTAAATCAGGTAGTAGAGCCTCCACTGGGGGTCGACTTCATATCTATAATCGAGCAATAGACGGCATGATGAATGTCTCTCCACCACAAGAATCTCACACCCTGGTCCCCTCGCTTCCGCTGCCTTATTCATGGCGATCAACAATGGACAAGGTTGTCCATTAAAAGCCCTGGATTATGAGACGCATCAAGAAATGCCGGCTCTTGAATTGTTTATTTATTGGGGCTGTTTTTTAAATGTGCATCAAGTTTATTGCAGAGGACTCTGGAGAGAAACCACGAGACCTGTTGATGGAAAAAGTTCTGGTCGCTGACAATATCGCAGTCGAAAAACACACAAGGAGTTTGTTTCTGTTCTTTCCACCGCTGGATTCCTCCACGAGGCACGCAGATGCAAGAGAAAAGCCCAAGCGTTTAATCGATGGCCTTGGAGTGTTCTGCAGAAGATGTGACATCTTCTTTTATTACCCATGTCTGCGTGGATCCTCCGCAGCCAATTACCCAGTCAGTGCTTCAACATAGCGGGCCTGACACAGGGTTCATATATGAAGGTGTGCAGATAAAGGCTCGCGTTTCTCTGTTGCCCTTAAATATGTCTTTGTTTGGTTACCTTTATTGTAGTGTCCTAGGTAAATCAAATGAAGATGATAATGAAAACGGGTTGTTGATGAATGGGACAGTGCAGGCATGGGATCGGAATACATGGAGAGCCATTTAGTATTGAGGTGTTTCCATGTAAACTCCAGCCACGGTATGATTAATACAATTGACCTGTTTGGTATGGGCTAATCATATAAAAGTAAAAAAATAGGAAAAGCCCTAGTTTTATGTTTTATGTGCATCTATCCAATTGTATACAGATAATTTTCTCATTGAAACAGTAAACAGAAGCACTTCGCTCGGTCGGAATTGTATAATGCATGTTTTTCACTTTCCTCCTTACAAAATACCTTTATGACCTGTTTTAATAAAAGCTGTTTTCAAATGTACGCAAATCCTTTCTGAGCTCCAAGGAATCCAAATATCTCACAGATTTAAGAAATATGTACAACCCTGCAATCTTTAGGCACCATTTTATGTAACTAATATAATCAATAGGGTTATGATGACCTACATTGGATGATCTAGTTTTGTGTGAAAAAAACAAGAAGGTTTTTTACCAAGGTCACCTCCAATGAACAGCAAATTTATTTTACGCTGCCATTCCAAACTGCCAAAACAAATATTCTGCAGTTCCCAACTCAAACATTTCCCGACATTTTTGATGACCCTTCTGATTTCCTAATGTTAACGCATTCTGAACTATCAGAGGTGACTAGCTTGAACGTTGAAAAACAAGCAGATGATTGACAGGAGAAGGCTTCTGATCAGCCTATGAGGAGGCGGCAGAGGGGCGGGATCAATCTCCGGCTGTCACACACGCAGACCCGATAATCACTCAGAGGAAACCAAACTGAGACACAAAATAAGAAAGAGGGAAACAAGTCAATGACACTTTTTGAAAGTTTGACAATCAGAGAGGGATGGGAAAGGAAGAGATGGAGGGGAGGGAGAGGGGAAGAGAGAGACGGGGAACGATATAGAGAGAGTGAGGGTAGAACTGGGGTGAAGAGATGGAAGGATGAGGTGATAAAGAAAGAGACCTGCCTCATCTTCCCTTGCTAGCTCTCATTTTTTTCCCTTCTCGCCACTGACAGATGTCATTTAAAATTGCAGTGATGTGTTTTAATAGTTGAAGGAATGGCAGAAATGGGTGGGTGGATGGATGTATGGTTGGAAGGATGGGTGGCTGGGTGAGTGAGCGAGTGGGTGGATGGATGGTTTGAGAGATGGGTGGATGGATGGATGGCTGTTGGAATGACTGAGTGGGTGGACGGCTGGTTGGACGACCGGTAGAGGGACGGCTGGCATCAGGAGACGACGCAGGGTTGGCGTTTGTGAAGATGCTTGTGCAGGAATATTGGGTTTGGCAATCGCACCGGCGGTGTTAGCATTAGCTCTTCCCCGCTACTGGGAGAGGAGAGGGGGTGCCGGGCTTGAGGTCTTTTAATGAGCCCCTCTGGAACAACCGAGGGTAGCGTGTTGGCATGCAATGCTTAAGCTAATGCACCTCGACCGCGGTTGGCGCGGCGGTGTGTGCGCGGCGCCCGGAGGCGCGCGGCAGCCCGAGATACTGACAGTAGAAGTGCTCCGTGGCGGTGGCGGCGGTGGCGGCGGTGGCGGCGGCGGCGGAGCTGGTGGTGGTGGCGGCTTCAAAGCGCCGCGGTGATTAGCATGTTATCATTACCATTCGAAACACCGCTCTTCCCCCAACTCCCCCTCGGCAAAGGTGACACGTCTCGCTGCGGCGGCCGGCAGACGAGCTGCGACAGGAAGCCACTTCAAAGCTGCCCCCCCCCCCCCCCTCTCTCCCCCACCCCCCTGAATTTCCCTCCGTTTTCTACCTCATTCTGTTGTCTTTCAGGGCAGAGAGAGCGAGAGCAAGAGAGCAAGAGAGAGAGAGAGAGAGAGAGAGAGAGAGAGAGAGAGAGAGAGAGAGAGAGAGAGAGAGAGAGAGAGAGAGAGCTGCGTGGGGGGGGTGGCGGCGTTGGCTGGCTGGTGGCGGTAACACCATATGTGCGTGTGATCATTAGAATAGCACGTCTCGGGGTTTGACGGTGACAACACCTGAAGGAAGGGGTGAGGGTTCGCCTTGCACATCTCCGGGGATGGTACGCTGGACGACCCCTGCCTACTGGAGAGATGACGGGGTGACATTGTGAAAAGTAGTGGGCAAACAACTTGTTTAATTAAAACTGAAAACACAATGCAGCCCGTTTCAGATGTTGCCAGTCGGTACTGATGTCTGTGGTGTCGCTTTGACAAAAAGAAAAACACCACCTTCTGCCGAAAAACAACGGGACTCCTGCCGGGGAACAGGTTTGTACCGGTTTGGACCGTTTCTTGGAACATAAACAAAAGGTAAAAAAATACAAAAAAGGGTTGGATCGCGTTCCCCGAACACCCACCACATCACACATCCTGTTCTACCGACGCCAGTGACGCTGCAAATTAACCAGCGATATGAACAAAACCGGTTCAAAAATGACGAGCGACTGCTCTTTCTAAAGTTGCAAACAAAATGTTATTTAGACATATATTATGCTTGTTTACAAGATTGGTTCAACATCCATGGCTTCCATCTGTGGACATGGTGCCGATCAATATCCATCCATCATCTCATTCAATCAATCAATCGAATCAATCAACCAATCAGTCTAGGTTCCCCTTCAATTCCATGATTTTTTCCGTTCCAAGAACAAACAATTTCCAAAGGAAATGAAAGTGCCAAGCGCTCTTCCAGGATTGCGTTCGCCAGTTATCAACAAACTCCCCTCCTACAGGAAACAGCCTCCATCAATAATAACACTCCCCAACAGGAAAGCTTCAGCACAATCAGAGAGGGGAGAATGTAAAATGGCCGACGTTTCCATAACGAACAGCTCCTACAGTATGTATTGAGGCTCGACCCCTACGGATCTCCTTGAAGGGGCCCGAGGGAAGGACGATATGAGGACATATGGAACAATCCACTTAGATAAAGTAGCCTCCCCACACCAACACACACACACACACACAAACACACACACACACACACACACACTCACAGCCCTACATTGAGCGTGACGCACGTGAGGACTGCTTGCCTCAAGCTTCTCAAAAAAGAGGAAAAAAACAAGCCAGGATCTTATCGAAATGGTATCTCGTCATCCGGTGCGGCAGTCTTCCAGCGACAACGCAATAAAGAAGCATAATGGTGCGTCTCGTAGGTTCACCGGCGTGAAGCCCTCTCACTTGTTTATGAATGTATGCCTTTTTATCTGACACCTACATTCTGAACAAAGACCTTCTTAGAAGCCGCCAAAATGAGGTTTTTTTGTTGTGCCTTTTAGTGCAGGGAAACACTCGGCGGTGCAAAGTTATTAACGGCACCCCCCCCCCCACACACACAGCCCCCCGGATCAACACAGCTGCAGCTCAAAAGAAACTCTCTCTCTCCCCTCTCCTTCCAATATCAAACACAGACGGTTACTATCGCCATTTTCCAAAGTTCAGATGATTTCCTTATTATTTCAATGAGGGCGGGGGAGAGAGTCAAAGTGAATAACCATGACGGCTGCGTTTCGGGGGCGACCGTGTGATCTTTGCCGCCGTATGTTTGGGACTTGTAATACGAGGAATTACAAGTGTCAAACAGCTGTGAATATAAGTGCTAAATATTTAAACATGTTTTCCAGCTGAAAGAAATAAAAAAATAAAAAGGGTATAGTTTTTTTTTTTTGCTCTTCTTGAAGCGCGCGTGTGTGTGTGTGTGTGTACGTGCCGCCAGCCTTTGATTCACATGGAGAAGGAACAGAGAGTTGGATGGAGGGATGCGATGCTGGCGAAGAGTTGGTTCAATAACAGCAGATAATACCACGTGGTCCCCCGCAAACAGGAAGCACCCCGCCAAGGGTCTGGGCCCCTGATCCACGGGCTGGGGGGAAACCCTGGTGGTAAATAATGGAAAGGATTTGATGTAAAGGGAAACGGATGTCGGTTTACTGTTGGTGGTTGGCATGACCACATAGCTTGCGCCCCTGGAACGTATTGGTCTGCTGCGAGAAACAATGTATACAGACGGTTTCTTTGAGCAAAAGTGCTTTCAACTCAGACCCACGGTCTGGTCTAAGTGGTCATTTTTGCTGCTGCAGACATGCCAAACTACTGTGTGGTCATGGAGAGGTGGGATGTTGGTAATGAATGAAATAGCAAAAGCTACAAAACAACGTTAGGTAATGTTGACCCCCTGAATTCAATGAACCTAACTTTGTTAGGTTTATTGAAATCTGGTTGTCAACATTATATCACTAATGTTTCAAACTGATTTGAAAATTGATAAATAACAGCGACGAGCCATCAAGCAAGTAGCTGACTTTTGGCAGATAATCAGTTTGTGGGTTCTGTTGTTCCGCAAAGGATTTTGCCTGTTGTTAGCAGCCCAGGTTGATGTTTGACACGTCCAGATCAGTTACACGCATTAAAAAAACGAGTAGCTGGGGATCAATTGACATCCATTACATTCCAAAAGCGTGTTTAGCAGAAGCCCACCGCTGTATCTTTGAGAGCGCAGACAAACTGCCTGGGCTTTTTTCCAATAGCGCCCACAAACAAACAAATCCACAAGTTTCAGCTCTGTGTTTACTGCCACCGCGCATGCTCACGGACCTAGAGACTGAGGCAGTGCAGTTTAAATTCTGTGTGAAGATAGCGACCGCGTTATGGGCAATTTTACAATTCAGAATTCCGAGGACTGAGCGAAATTTCAATAAGGCGCGGGCGTACGTGAAGGAGGTTTGTTTTTTCCGATTGGAACGCAGCCTGAACATTCTGTATTTAAACGGCACTGCAAAGGGACTGGGAGAGCGAGGCAAGCGGCTAGAATTCCTGATTGTTCCGGTAATGAGCCCTGTGGTAAATTTGGGAATGAACTTGAGATATTTTATCGCCTTGACCCACCGGTTGCAATCTAAGGCCTCAGCGGGGTAAATGGGAAATTTGTGCGGGGGAACTGAGCACTATGTTTTGAATCAGAAGTGAATGCTGAGGCTGGGTTCCAAACAGTTAAAGAAACACGTACTGCTACACTAACCCTGTTGCTCTGCACTCAGGATTCAGAATCATCACCCTGGTCTTCACCACTGTATGACCTATATCTAAATGTTTGTGTTCCAAAGGGGGAATCGGAAATAAATTAACAAAATGAGTGCACATCATGGATGGAGACCGTAAACATTGTTAATTAATTACCAGGGTAATTAATTATTGCTTGGGGTTGGGGGGGGGGGGGGGGGGGGCAGCGTGCCATGTGTAGAACAACAGAAGGCCCGCGGCCGTTCTGTGGAGGGCGAGTGAAGGTCGAGGGCCAATAGGAAGGCAGAAACAAACGGTGAGTGACTTACCTCCTCGCGTAACTTTATCAGCTGCCACGCCAAAGCCAAAGACAGGGGAGGGAAGAGAGAGAGGAAAGGGAAATAGAGGCAGAGTGATAAACAGATAAAAGAGAATGACAGGAGGCAGGAGGGAGATCAGCCCTTTGCGTTTGCGTACGGAATTAACCTTGACGATTTATCCGTTTGCGTGTTTTTCAGCGTTTGGGTTGGGTAGGAAAAAGCCTGCACGACAAACGAATTAAACGAAGCTAAACACGCCACTCGCACGCCGATATTTGGAACAAACAAAAGATCAAGTGATGCGGCTGTCAAATTACAGAAAGCATAGGAAGGGATCGCTCCGCTCCCCGCGTCTCAACTAGCAACATCAAGGAAGAGGCATCACACAGTCTGATACGCCGCCGAAAACAGAAATACAACCACTTCCTCCCCTGCTGTCCATCAACCCTGATGACTTGTCAATATTTCATGTACATTGTGTATCTCGACACAGACGCCCGCTGGGCGGACGACGCACACGGAGGCATGTGAGGCCAGCCACGTATACATATATACATAAATACATAACATGCTTATTTGGGGACAGCCAAGGATCATGAAATATGAATCGGTGCATTAGCTATTCATTTCTGATGAAAGAGAATGGGTTATCTAAAGAGAAGTAGAAAGGGACAGCCATTGCCATTCTCGTGGCGGGGAGAAAAGAAGAAAAAACCCTCACATCTTTGATAACGAGTTAGACCAATCTAGGCAAGCCAATAATCCCATTTACTTCTTCATCAAGCCTTAATTGTAATTAAAAGGTTTTGGGCTTCCCCAGCTAATTCATAAGTGAGAGCCGTGAAAAGTCAATGATGGGTGGGAGGGTGGTTGGTGGGGGTAGGGGTGGTGCTGGAGCACTTTTGGCAGGGCAGGGGGAAGGGGGGGGGGGGGAGGGTGCAGGGGGCAGGGATACACTTCTTAATTTGTCAGCCTTTGCAGGTGATTTTCTTTATGTCATTTCTCGTGTGAGATTAAAGGTTGTGTGATCTGAGGAGAGGCTCACGGCCACTATTACCTCGCTCTCATCTCATCGCCGTAGCGACGGGTCACTCTGAATTCGACAGGATGGAGGGGTTTGCCGCGGTAACGGGTCAGAACTCAGGAACAGCGTCCATGAATTATGGTCTTGATTGTCGTGTGAGACGTTTAAAGGGGAGGATTTTTCTTTTTTTAATGGCTTGGATAGCCTTATAAAGTGTTCACATCCTCCTCTATGTTCAGAAGAACGTCATGACTTCAAAGATGTTTATTGACTGTTCCCATTTTAGTAAAAAAAAATGGGAATGGTAGTAATAAAATATGTTAACATAGACTTCTTTTGAGACATTCATGCTTTGTTATAAATCCACTTTTATTTTGTGAACATAACACAAATACAGATTTCTTCTTTAACCCTAATTTAGAAAAAATAAGATTGGACCATTATGAGGACATTTCTCAAAGAAATACCATATATATAAAAATATATATATATAAAATGGGTTTTAAAAAAAATAAATGATCACCAACACCTTAATATACAAATTAAAATTTTAAAAGCATTAAAAAAGGCTGTCTTGTTATTTAAAAAGGACTAAAGGTACAAGGGGTCGACAAACCCTTTCTTGTGTCTATGAACGCAAAGCTCAAAATGGCCTCCCATGAGCATATATTACGGAAGAGGCCCAAAGTTTAAAACTACACCATAGAGTAGAACATTTGCGGCTTGAACGGGCCCAAAAGCCTTCACCTCTGCCCTGAAATCGGACTCAATGAGTCCTCAACAATCCACGCTGGAGCTCATTTGTGCTGCTCCACTGATTGCAAATCCGCTCAGTGGATTCTCAGACACAATGTGTGGGGTTTTCTCCGCACAATGGCTCCTCTCTCCTCACATTTTTTAGGTTTGCGTTTTTTTTTTGTTTTTCTTTGGCATCGTAGTCGGGAGCCGACTTGGCTCCGCAGTAACAGCGGTAAACACTGGATTGTTTTGTGGCTGTTGTAATTACTCTCTCACCACCGACAGGCTCCTGTGTTTTGGCGATTCCTTCGCCAGTATTCAAAAACTGCACTGCCGCAATTTCCTTTTCTGTTATGATAATCAGCATTTTTTTTTTTCAAACAAATGATTATTTTTAATCCAATACAGAATTTGATACAAGTGGTAATCTGTTTCCTTTGTAGTGGGTAAAATCTGGCCCATGCCGGCTGAAACCAGCAGTATCTCTGGTGGCCAAGCCTTCTGCTGTGACTGAAATCGAAACTATTCCATATAGCATTTGTATGTGTGTGTGTGTACGTGTGTGTGCAGCTTTTGTGGTGTGTATGCACCAGTGTGTGTGTGTGTGTGTGTGTGCCGTGTGCATGCGAACACATTCATGTGCATTATCGCCTGCACGCGTGTGTGCACGCCTGTGAGCATGTGTGTGAACATGCCAGCGTGCATGTGTGTGTGTGTCACCGTGTGTACATCTACGGGTGTGTGTGTTGCAGCAGAAGGAATAAAAAGAATGAGGGAAGAAGCATGTGTTATGAAGGCAGCTCAGCGCATTATAAGAAACAGTGCGATAGCGCCAAATCAGTCTCTGTCCACACACAGATAACGAATAAATACCCAACTCTATTAAACCCTCCTTTGGCCATTATGGAGGGGCCAAGGCGGCAGTTTGTGAACTCGGTGGCTGCTTCCCATTTACTTAAGTATAAATCCTTACCGTGTAGCCGCGGATTGGGGGCTAGTAATGATCTGCCGAGCCAGGCCTGTACCAAATGATCGTGACCCCTTTCAGATCGCCAGGAATTAAATTGACCGCCTTGCCCTGCCTTAACTTCCCTACCCACACACACACACCTTCAAAAACACACAAATACACACACACACACACACACACACACACACACACACACACACACACACACACACACACACACACACACACACACACACACACACACACACACACACACACACACACACACACGTCGCCTTCTCCCATGTGTTTGATTAAAGAAAATATAAGAAAGTTGAAAAGGGAATTTAAATTGGTTGCATTCCCCTTCCTGCGAAGATATGATAGGATTCTTTAGTTTATAGAAATCAAGAATTTGTGCTAGAGATGTGGGAGATTTGTTGATCTATTTATTTTGCAGGTGCACTTAATTATTTTTAAGTCCCAAATCGTCTTCCCTTGACCTTTAGTAATTTGTGTGTGCGTCTGTGTGTGAGTGTGTGCGCGGTGTGTCTTTGCGCGCCCATCACTCATTAGAACAATTGCTTAAAAATACATAAATGTATCATTCACATAAAACATAATATATGAAGTGATCCTTTTAACACTGAATCTTTTAAATAAGACTTCTCACCATTTAATTCGTTTGACATTTTGTGGCCAATATTTTTCAGCATATTGGATACTTTTTTCGTACATCTTTTTGTACAATAACATTCCATAAACATATACAGATATTGTATTATTTGTTAGGCTGGTGGGGTTTTAAATAACTTTATTGTCCAAGGACACAAGGTCTAGTCTGTATATTTATTTTCCAAACATAACTACAGTCACAAAGTTACTAATATCAACTGTCCTGAATAATAACCACTTATTTTGCTGCTTTTGTATTTAAGAATCTTGGCACAAACGTGTCCAAAAAAAAATCTCAAAAAAGTTAAATAAATGTATGAACAGCTCAATATTTAGCTTGTTCGTGTACACATAAGAACCGCTTATGAAGTGCCACAGTGCTAATATCCTTGACACAAAAACAACTTGTATTGAGCATTGTTTTTAAAAAAAGGCAAAGTTAATTTCTATTTACCAATTAAATAATAAAAAATATTGAATACCACCGATCGCATCCCTGTCAAATCTGAATAAATAATTAACCAAATGTTTTTCCCCTTCAAAGTTGTGTACATTCTGTGTTTATGAATAATCCATATTTTCCCTTCAATGAAAAGGAAAACAAAAGTGTAATGAAACGCAGGTCATTATCCGAGGGCTCCTTTGACATGGTTGAGATGGGAAGCCGTCACCGTCTCAAAACCTGACAACTCTGCCAGCGACGGCAGCGTCGTCTCCAATGCCGAGAGAACTGAATCGCCAGAATCACTCTGACGTCTCGCTAATTTATCCCAGAATATGCATATCAATTACACATCTCCGCTCAGCCATACATATGTTCCTAAGATGTGCGGGTCACGGGTCAGCATTGAAATGGTAATCAGAAGGAGTTCAAAAAAGAGAGACAGAGAGGGAGAAGGGAGAAGTTTATTTAGCTTAGCTTGACTGTGAATAATTTAACTGTACTTCTGCAAAGTGACAAGGGACTAAATGCACAAATCTGCATTTTATTGTCCATTTTTTCCTTTCAGTATTTTTTTTCCCATTGCTACCACGCGTGACAAGGAACTCTTATTAACATGTGTATGCTGCTGTTGTTCTGTATGGGTGCATATATGTGTGCGTATACATGTGTGCTTTAGGAAGACGGTAACTGTGAACAGACTACAGTAAAGGTGCATAATTAGTCAAAGGACGCATGGTCAGAGTTGAGACCGGCTGGCTCTGACTGGCAGCTGTGCAGGTGAGTGAGAGAGTGAAGAGCGTCTCTAGACCAATCCGCTGGCGTTTTGATGTGCCACTTCACACACTTGTTCAAAACAATATATATGTGTTTGTGAAAAAGAGAAGAAAAATTATACGAGGCTGATTTGGGGCAATTAAGATCAGATTCGGAGATAGCCGTTTTATTTCATTTATTTCCCTCTCTGCTCCTCCACCCCCATCAGGGCGGTTTTAATAACCGCTGTGAATAAATCACGGGCCTTGTTTTGAGGGGGCTAATTTCTGTTGTTTTTCTGCCGTCATTGTTGTCACAATAGCAGAGAGAGAAGATTGCAGCGTTTTCAGCATTTGTTGTTTTGTATCCCCGAGTTTAAAGAGCTGATGCACAACACTCAAATTAAATGTCAATCACTCTCTGCTTTTATATTGTTGAAACATTAGAGATACTTGTCATATAAAATTGTGCAGAGTAATATGATAAAAAGATTTTTAAAGATCATTTGGCGGAAAAAGAGATTTCCTTCGTATGGCTAATTCTCAACGGCGC
>NC_079429.1:15594845-15752345 GCF_026213295.1 Gadus chalcogrammus
CCTTCTCCCAGAAGCAAGGGCAGAGGTGGGTTGGTGTGTTAAAAGGAAGGAAAGACCTTTAAGCAGAAACTAGTATCACAACAGCTTCTTAAATAATGCATCTTAGCTTGGCAGGGGTTTAAACACACACACACACACACACACGCACACACACACACACACACACACAGCACAAAGGAAAGAACCATGCAGACACACTAACACACACAATGGTCCCCTTCCTTTGTCTTGAACTGCGCAGAGGTTATTTAATGACCTCACATTTTTTATATTCAGCAATTTGTGACATCATCCGATAAGCACGCACACACCAAAGAGTTTGTGCCGTGTGTATGTGTGTGTGTACTTGAGTGTGCATATGTGTGTGTGTGTGTGTGTGTGTGTGTGTGTGTGTGTGTGTGTGTGTGTGTGTGTGTGTGTGTGTGTGTGTGTGTGTGTGTGTGTGTGTGTGTGTGTGTGTGTTTCTCAAAGTGGCAGTGGTGTGATACAGGCTGGATCCTGGCGTTGTGGAAGCCAGCGTGGTGCCTCTCATTAGCCAGAGACTCCGGCGCTCTTTCCGAGGCGCCGGCGAGCGCCACCACTTCCACGAGCAACAAAAATAAAGAAAACAAAACAAGGAATAAACTGAAGGAGTGCCGCAAAGTCTCGCTTTTGTGTCCCGAAAAAACACACACACACACACACACACACACACACACACGCACACCAAAAAAAGTGAATGATCAATGTTGTCGTGGGGATAAAACGAAAGCGCCACCGCCACCTCTACCGGCGCCACCGCAACGTCTAAACAGGTGTAAGGGCGTAGAGATGATGTCGTCTGCGTGCAACAGCTTCAAAAACGCTGCGTGTCAGCGGCTTGAAAGGCGGCGCAGCGGCCCGGGAGATAGCTGTTTAAGATTCCTCACCCGCGAGGAGGCTCCGCCCTCATCCTAATCCTGGATGACATTTCCCTAAATAACAGTGGAAACTTCTAGACATTGTTAGAAATCGAATGTGTCAAATCATGCGAAATCTCGAACCGCTCAATCGCTCGGAATACCCGTGCCCTCGGCTCGAGCCCAGAGAATTGGGTTGACGTCAGCCTGATTCATTAGAAATCAAAAATCATATGAATTCAACCCTCCCAGAAATGTATCCGAAATCATTAGAAAGCCAACCTCTCAAATCTTCAGAAGCACAAGATCTCCAACCATTCTGAATCTAGTATCTCAAATCATCAGGAATACAACATCCTAAATAATTTGCACTCCAGCACATTAAATCACACTCAAAATCATTCACGTTTGACTATAACACGGTTAATTGTTGTCCCGGTTACGATCCTTTTGACTAGTGTATAGTGTGTGTTCATTGCTTTCTGAATAATGTATGGCATCTGATCCTCTCCATTAGGAGTAATATCCCTGTATGATCCTCCGCGTTTGAATAAAATATCGCACAGGGCCCCAGCGAGGATAAAATACCTGCCGTTCATCTGGGAATCAAACGCTCGGTTGAAGCTGACGGAGCCCTTTGGTGCTCCTGACTGTGATACCTCAGCTGCTACTTCCCTCGCGATTAGCAACTAGCGTAGCCGACGAGCTAGAGGGCAGCAGAGCTAAGATCCGTCAGTAACACTAGCGGTTAGAGACTAGTGTATAAGACAAACTAGAGGGAAGCAGAGCTAAGATCAGTCGTCAAGATTAGCGGTTAGCAACTAGCCTAGCCGACAAGCTAAGAGCAGCAGAGCTCAGATCAGTAAGTGAGACTAGTGGTAAGCAACTAGCATAGCCGCCAGGCTACATCCGTTTAGGATCTCCTGAAGGCTGGGAAGTGGAGGTCTTAGAGGTGGATTGTTTAAGGTGTAAGGGGCCCTATTAAAGTGGTGGGTTATTTAAGGTGTAACGGGTCCATTGAAATATAAAGACGTAAGTTATGAGAAATCAAAGACCTCCTGCGTCGTGATCTCCCTTCCTCTTCCTCCTTCTCCCTCAGATGGGGTTGACGGTGGCAAAGAATAGAAGAAAGATATACCGAGTTAGAGTTAGAGAGGGCGGAGAGAGAGAGAGAGAGAGAGAGAGAGAGAGAGAGAGAGAGAGAGAGAGAGAGAGAGAGAGAGAGAGATAAAGTGAGAGAGTAAGAGAGAGAGAGAGAGGTTGTTTGTGGTGTAAAACAGGAGCCTATGGAAAAACTCAAATCAATAGAGCATCGTCATCTGGGAGGCCGTCAGCCATGGTCAAGAGACATAGAGGTAGACAGAGAGAGAGAGAGAGAGAGAGAGAGAGAGAGAGAGAGAGGGAGAGCGGTAGAGAGGGAGGGAGGGGAGATAGAAAAAGTGAGGGAGATAGCTTTACAAACAGGCTGAGGGGGAGAGTGAAATAAAAAATCTGCTCGATGGAAAGGGGAGAACAGTAGCGATGGGGGGAGAGCGAAGAGCAGCATAGAGAGAGGGAAGGGGAGAATAGAGAGGGCAAGAGGAGGAGAAACAAAGTGTGCGAGAGCTGAAGAGCGAGCGATCGAGAGTGAGAAAGTTGAGAGAGAAAGAAAGCGGGGAAAAACAGAGGGAGGCGAAGGAGGACAGAGAGGGGGGATGGAGAAAGAGGAGAAGGACGGGAGAGACATGGGGGGAGGATGGGAGAGACCGAGGCAGATAGAAGGAGAAAGGATGAGAGAAAGGGAGGGGAGGGAGGGGAGGGAGGGGAGGGCACGGAGGCAGATGGAGGGAGCTGGCGTCTGGCATGCAGTAGGGAACAGAGCGGACCTCCCGGGGTCAGAGCCTGAGAAGGAGGTGAGATTAGAAGGAAGTGGAGGAGGGAGTTTAGAGGAGCGGGGAGGGCAGGGGGGGAGGAGAGGGAGGAGGACGAGGAGGAGGAGGAGGTGGGGGAGACAGGCATGGTGGTATACCTGGCAAGCAGCAGGGACCAACTGGCCCATTAGCCCCTGGCTACCTACATATGGTTCAGTGACCTCCCCCACTGAGAACAGCGCCTCCCCTCCCCGTGACTCTGCCTCCTTCCATCCCGCTGCCTTTCTTTTCCCGTCTATAAAAAGGAGAGCTGGCTCCGGCTTTAACCCCTTCCCCGCTGCAGAGAGACACCAACACCTGACCTCCAGTTTCTGATTCACTTTCGTTTGATGTCTATTCTTGGGGAGCGTTATCTAAAAATGTATAAAATATATAAAAATATAAAAAAAAACACAGGGAAGGGAGAAACACAAAGAATCCAACAGGGCAGCATGGCGGCGCTGGCGGAGCCCGTCCAGCGCGCGAGCGGCTGCGGCTGCGTGTGCACGTGCACCAGCGCACGTACGTGCACGCGTCTTAAGGAGCGACCGCCGTCTTCGGTGGTGGCGTGACCATTGTCTGCGCTGAATGGCGCCGGCATTAGCATGACAATGCGACAGCACGCATAGCGGCTTAGCCAGATCATTAGGGGCTATATATTTATGTATACTTTCTCATTTCGCTCGCCGGGACGCATTCAAATGCTGATGAGGTCAGGTGGGCCACCGCCCGGCGCCCCAGTCCAACACGGGACACCCATCCCCCCACCCCATCATTGCTCTCGCCCGCTGGTATCCCCCGGAGTTAGACACATTCTTGCTAGACGAGCAGTTTAGAGAACGCTGGGAATCAAGGCGAGAGGGATTCATTTGGCGCAACAACGATGAGTGGAAGAGTAAAAAAAAAAAAGGGGGTTTTAGTGGTTAAAGTGTCTTAAGGTGTGTGTGAGTTGAAGGCGTGAAAGCAGGGTAAAACTGAGTGCCCACTTGCAGGTTGCCTCAAGGAGTTTACTGCTGTTCAATCCGTCTGAGTTGACAGTTAAACGATGATGTTCAAAATCTAAATAAAGTCAATATATATCATAGAAAAAAGTATTTGTTTCCTGGAAAAAACACAAATTGACGGGCACACACAAAAAGCATTTAATTGAATCACAGAAACATTTAAAACAAAATCACCAACCCTTTTTATTTTTGGTTCAAGTATTGTGTGTTCATCGAATAACCCGGAGGAACAGTAGATACACAAAAGAGAAACGCGGCTCAAAGACCGGTTCCGTTTCAAAAAGCCCACAACAGCAACGCACAACAAACAAGGGCTCGGGGAAGCCCCACCAAAGTGTTTAGAGTCTCCGCGGGAGACGGCATGAAGCTGTAATGGCCGCCAGCCTCTGGGTGCTCCGGAGCCCCGCTCTAATTCCTCCTCTACGATAGTTGTTCTGATCAAGGCCAAAGCCTCCCTGATTCCTCCACAGGCTTCATAACACACAAGGAAAGAGTGTAATTGTTGGACTACAGCAGGCGGCTTCTGTTTCTTAATGGTGCGCGTGCTCATTAGAAACACTTACGGGCCAAAGTTTGATACACACAGTGTGTGTGTGTGTGTGTGTGTGTGTGTGTGTGTGTGTGTGTGTGTGTGTGTGTGTGTGTGTGTGTGTGTGTGTGTGTGTGTGTGTGTGTGTGTGTGTGTGTGTGTGTGTGTGTGTGTGTGTGTGTGTGTGTGTGTGTGTGCCGTTATCAGTGGTTGGAAATACACACCAAACTAAATCAAGGCCCCGTATCAACAGTCCTTCCCCTCTCCCACTCACTGGTTTGTTTGTTCAAAAGTAAAAAGCCCCCCACCAAAACAGACACCAGAAACAAAACACACATGTGCGTGCACACACACACACACACACACACACAAACACACACACCACAGGCCTACTACAGCATGATTCATAATATATTTCATAAATACTTTATGAACTCTGCCGCCATACTTAAACCAGTCTGGGTTAAAAAGGAAGGGGGTGAAAGGGAGACAGAAAACAGTGTCACCTATTCTGGTTGCTGCTTGTCAGCGCATCACTAGAGACTGGGTGTCACCTGTCACTTCGAGTTTACACAAGACGGGATGGGGGGGGGCGTAGAAGAGTAGAGGGGGAGGACGATGTCGGGGAGGGGGTGGCAGTGGAATGAAGGGGATAAGGTGGGGGGAGGAAAAGGAGGGGTTAGGAGGAGAAGGGGTGAGGGAGAGGAGGTCGAGGGAGATGGGGGAGCCGCGGATTGACGGGGATGATGAGGGAGGAAGGAGCTCAGGGAGGAGGTGTGGAGGGGTGAGGAAGAGGAGGAGAAGGTAGAGGAGGGGTGAGGAGCAGGAGATGAAGAGCAGATGAATGAGGGGATGTGGGAGGAAAAGGAGGAGGACAAAGGAGGTGTTAAGGAGGGGTGAGGAGGAGGAGGAGGAGGAGTTGTAAAGGAGGCTGTAAAGAGGAGGGGTCAGGATAAGGAGGGGTGAGAAGAAGGAGGGGTGAGAAGAAGGAGGTGGTGAGAAGAAGGAGGTGGTAAGGACAGGAAATGAGGACTGGTAAAGGGAAGGAGGAGGGGTGGAGAAGGAGGAGTAAAGGAGGAGTGAGCAGGAGGAGGGGGGAGAGGAGAGGAGAGGTGAGGAGGGGGAGAGGAGGGGGAGAGGAGGGGTGAGGAGAAGGAGGTGTAAAGGAGGAGCAGGGAGGAGGAAGAGGGGGTTTAAATGAGGGGGAGGAGGGGGAGAAGGAGGGGTGAGGAGGGGTGAGGAGGAGGAGGGGTGAGGAGGGGTGAGGAGAAGGAGGTGTAAAGGAGGGGTGGGGAGAAGGAGGTGTAAAGCAGAGCTAAGGAGGAGAAGGGGGGGGGGGGGGGGGGTAGTTATCCTCCCATCCCGTCTCCATGTCTTCATATCTGTACCTTATTACGCCCGGGCCCCGGCTCACTGCAGTCACTCAATCACTCGGGCCCCGGGGACAAGGCTCGGGTCCCTGGGAGGCCCTTCTCCACGCTGCCAGCCAGACGTCTGAAAACCATACTGATCGCTGTCACCCAGCGCATGTGTGTGCACTCATGCGTGTGTGTGTGTGTGTGTGTGTGTGTGTGTGTGTGTGTGTGTGTGTGTGTGTGTGTGTGTGTGTGTGTGTGTGTGTGTGTGTGTGTGTGTGTGTGTGTGTGTGTGTGTGTGTGTGTGTGTGTGTGTGTGTGTGTAGGCCTTGGAGGGGTAGGGGGACGTTGAGGAGGAGGGGGGAGTAGGGAAGAGATAAGTACGTGAGGAAACGATTGCGGTGGCAGATAAGGGCCGAATTTGCACACTGCCACACAAACCCAGCGCTAGGGGCGGCCGTCAAGGCCGTCAGCGCAGACAGGTGCTAACGCGGGCCGACAGACAGTGATGTGGCCGTTGTCTGCTGCTTCCTGATAATAGGCTGTGTGATTCCAGGGCGCCAGCCCCCTCTCTCCTCCCTCTCCCGGGCCGGCGCCGCTCTTCAAGGAGGCCGGCCTTGCAAAATCACCTCCACCGACTCATTGGGCATTAGCACTGTAGCCACTCCATTGAGCCACCTAGTTAAGACGCCTTTGAAACGGAGGAGGCTGATTCTAGCGGGGCGACGGACAAAGGGATCGGTTTTAACAGGTACCACTTTCCGATCACACTTCCCTCTGTGGTTGTTGTGTTTGTTTGTTATGATGTAGGTCAAACACACCTTTTCTTGGACAGCGTTGATGGACAATAAAGTTTTAAACTACACAAATAGCTGAGCAGTAAGGTTTGAAACCACCCAATTCAGGTGTCAAATCTGCTTCGCCCCAAGCTAAGATCCAAAATGGAAGCAATGACACAATCAATCAAAAAGTTCAGCAATGTGATCAGCGACTCTTCACCATATGCAGATCAGTTATGCAGGACAAGGTAGCGCCTTCTCAAATTAACCACAAAGAGCTGGTATGAAAGACAGGATTCCTAAACCCAAGGGGACGATGTGTTCACATCTTTAATCTGTGCTGGGCGAAAGACGAGCAGAGAAAAAAGAAAAGGGGGAGCTGAGGAAATAAAGTGGAAGAAAATCTCATCAGTCCTTGGAGACTGGTGGCAAACGCTGCCATGTGATTGGACAAAGTGTCATTCAAGGGTCGTCAAAAAAACAACAAGAAAGAGGTAATCTTAATCTAAACTCCGAGGCAGCTTTAGCAAGGCACAATGTTCTAAGGAAGCGAGAACAGCCAAGGCGAGGCAACCTAAGACGACTTAACGTGACGAACACCAAAATGTGAGTCTGTCATGTCAGGCCCATCGTGTCAATCATTATGACGAAGGATGTGAGGGCAAAACAGCGTCAACCTCCAAAATGGATTTAAACCTGCTTGTGTTCAAACATAAGAGATATAAACAGAGCAAACAAAGACCCAACACAGGGGTATTACCGTGTCTCCTCAAAAACTCCCATCTCCACGTAATCAATCAGCGTTTTAAATACCATATTCAACTTTCGAAAGTATTATATTAAAAAGTTCATTTTTCAATTTTTAAATAAAAACCTTAAAAGAACGACTTTACTGAATGAGATGCAAAAGAATCGACTCATGTTGTTTATTTTACGGGTCCCTCATTACGAAGGTTCGGGCAGTCGGCGGCGGCGCCGCCCGTGAATCGTCCGTGAACACCATCGTGCACCGGTGCCGCGGCGAGCGAAGCCTCAAATAAAGCTCCTCTTGTTTCGACGCCAAACCAAGTTTGGCAAGGGGTGATATTCTAATACGTATCAAGATGTTAGCATCCTTTATCCCGACAAAACCGTACCCCGCGACCCTCTTCGCGCGGCGGAAGGGATGCTTCACAAAAGAGAGAGCGACCTCCGTGGCTGACAGCCCCTCAAACTCAACCCCGCCCCCCCCCCCCCCACCCCACCGTAATGTTTCCTTTTTCAAAATAAGAAAGAAAGCGCCGGCAGAGACGAGACCATCAGGGCTGACCTTGAGATTCACACTGAAGCGATTGCTTCTGGGTTTGGATGCAGAAGAGAAAGAGGCAGACGTTCGCCGCTGACCCCGGCGGCCTCGCCTCGTACAGGAAGCGCCCGGATATGCGCGGCGGTTGCGAGTGTCACCCGCCCCCAACTCCACTACAAGTCAATTTATACCGGAGAGGAAGACGAGAGCAAGTGAAAGCCACGCTAGCCTCCCGCCCCGCGTCTCTTTGGCGGAGCCCAAACGACAGTGGGTTTTCGGCTCATCTGCATTCATTCATTCCAATCAATCCCGCACCTTACCGCGCTCCACTTCAGAGTGCGGGCCTGCTTATTGAGAACGGGAGCCAATCCATATCTGCCCTGGCAGAGACCGATTTGCTGCCTGATCCCCCGTAGGTCAGCAGTGACCACTTTTGAGACAGACATATTTTGAATAATACTTAATATATAAATGAATACATAAAAACCCTCTCGTCTTCCCCTCAGCATTACAGGTGAGTGAGACATTCCATATCTCAAGGCCGGTGGGCTCGGCTTTTGGAGGAGCAGTTATTACCTCTGGATAGGCTGAGCAGCTTTCCGTCCCAAAAGCCTTTTATTGCTGCTGATTTTAGGCCAGATACTCTGCTTGACCGTGACTCTGGGTAATGCAGCATAAGACGCCTATTAGAAGAGCGAAAGAGCTTGCTTATGCAGCCCTCCCCCTCGTCACCTCTGTGTCTATTGGTAAATAAGAGGAGATGGTTTGATGATACCTAGTCGGATGATTTTTTAACATGGATACAGTGAGCAGCTTCACCAGTGGGAACATTTAAATAAGCCCTTCAGCATGGACGCTGTAGTGTGGGTTGCATTTTTTGACGGGAGTACTCGCCGTTGACTAAACTCATAAAATGTATAAATTGTTATGAGATTGTGGATTCAGTTTTACTGTGTGCGTCATGGGAGACCCTCACTAGCGGCTGTATACCTCCTCGTTTCAAAAGGAGGGTTTTTTTTGGTAGCGAATATGAACTTTATGGTCCACAATGTGACACACACATGCTTATTCATATGCTGACATCTATGATGAAAACTTGGCTGTACCTCCAAGATAAAAAGAAAATATCGCAATTTAAATAAAATGACGTTGTACAGGGTCGTACAATCAACAAATATACCCTTCATCAACGCCTTACCAAAGGACTGTTAGTAACACTTGTGTGTTCTCGATTGAGGAGAAAATATATGGAACACGGACCACGATACAAATGCAAGAGTAAACAGAATGATTTTTCACACAGTGCCTTACTCACATCTATAAACTCTGCATAAACTCCATTTCCCTTTTTTATTTAAATCGTTTTGTAGTTTTTGTCAGCTTCCAAAATAGTTTGAGATGGTTTTAAGCGAATGTAACACTTGTGATGCAGTGCTTTGTGGTGCAGTTTATCTGCAATGTTTTGGATGGCGGTAGTGACGGTCTGTCCACACATGGCTAAGAATGTGTTAGAAATGCTTTAGAAACCATATTGCTGTTGTCCTTTATGACGGGATGTGCACTATTCCTGGAGCAATATCGCCACCTGCTGCACAATTTAAGCAACTATATTTTCAGTAAAAACAAGTGGAAGTTTGCATGTCATTTAAAATATTAGAATCATATACTTTTGAAGACAGTTGCATATAAATATATAGTAGGTAAGTAAATATTAGGATGGCAAATTACAGTTGCAAAATACAAATGAATTAACAATTCTAAGAAGGAAGAGTCGATGTTATTGTAATGTAACATGCCTATTCAAGCTCTATGTTGAATTAAACACCAAAAACGGTTTACAATATAAAGAATAAGTCTTTTTTTTAGCACGTTACACTAAAAGGGGTTCAAGTCAATAAAAAAGGAAAACTGGGATACATTAAGCCTAAGCATGTTGTTTAGACGACATCAATCTGGGAGACCTCTCCAAGACATTCCTCTTATTTGTAACATCCAAAAAAAAAAAGAACAAGCAAGTGAGGTAAATTAGAGCCGCGATTAGCCTCAGCAGGTGTTAATTGCCTGATAATGAAAGTGGTTAAGTGTGGGGAGAAGAAAAACTCCAAGATGAATGGGCAGATAATGAGGAGCGCGCGGAGAGTAAAGGCAGCGCTCCTGGCGGCCGTCCTTCCCGTGTGATGTGAATTAGCGCGACACAGCGGCAGTCCCACAGATCGCAGACGCCCATCAACACCCCTGCTCTACGGACGCGGGTGCCCGCTCCATTTCAAATAAAATAACCCCCCCGTCCCGGTCCCCGTCTTGTTCAAAGTAACCCTCGACGTCACAGCGATTGGACTGCAGTACCACTGACAAGTACAACATTACCATTGAGCGTTTGTTCATTAGATGCTCTTAGCCTGAGAGTCTTACAGCAAAGTGTTTTGGTTGCATGTTCATGCAGGGGATGGTACGTTCACTGGTAGGCAGGGATAGACATCAAGGAAAGATTGATTTCTATAACCACTGAATTATTGTGGGTTCGAGAAAGTAATACTCAGGCGGACTGATGGCACACAGCTCTTGAAGTATCATGTTTGTTTGAAGTAACTAAAGCAAACTTGGTAGCCTCACATATAACTAAACTAACTTTGAGCCACAAAGACTGGACTCTTCATGAAGGTTTGATTAGCGGTGGCTATAAAACCACAAACATGGTGGTTTATGAATTACTAACCAAGGCCAGGTACTAACACACCAACCCAGCCAGAGCACAGCTCGTTCTCAATGGACTCCATGTTCATGATCAGAGAAGAGACAGAATCAAATGAAGTGGACACACCGCGTATTGACCTTCAGAGAGAGCGGGAGAGAGAGCGAGGGAGAGACTAGACATGTGGTCAATATAGGTCATATTTTAGATCAGGTTATTTTGCACACACATTTCTCCTGCTGCAGTACTATTGAAATCTGGTTTAGTTTCCACTGACCAAAGCCCGCCTTGCTTAGTTTCGAGTAACTAATGACAGTCCAGTTTAGTTTTAAATGCTACTTTATCACAGAGGTGTTATGGTAGGAAACTATTACAAAAATATATAGTTTATTCTACAGCTGTAACATTCTCACAAATACATATTTAAATTAATATGTATAGTCTGATGGTAGACAAGCTCAAATCTGTGTTCGTTTTCTGCTGTCACGTATCAAAACAGTACTCACAAAGTCCTTCTCCAGCTTCTCCAGCTCCTGCTTGTAGCTCTTCAGCCGGCTGTTGAACATGGCTCTACTCTGGACCGGGATCTCCCGCACCTCCAAGTCCATCTGTTCCATCTACAAACACGCACACGCACTAAGTTTGTGGACGTGAAACCGTCCAACTGTGTTTGACTTATTTACACACAAAACATTTCTGCAAAACTTTTGCATTTCAGGTACCGTTGTGGTCAGTGAAGGCAGGCTTGGATGGGGGTTGAAAGAGATGGAAAACAAGTAGCATAGGACCGCAGGTGGGAAGTGAACCTCAGGTCGCTACGAGGGGTATTGCCTAATGGATCGCAAATTCATCCAGCCCGATATCTCATTTCGAACACTCCATCTACACATGAGATTTGCGTTGTTGTTGAATACCTATTATACATTTTCATTTTCAAAGTGTCTGCATTGCACGCACAAACCCACGATTCAATTACGCCCGCCGGCCGGATGATCAACACAAATATGGAAATGTGTTGAGACGGACGTAGAGACGATGACGAGACACGCCCCCCGCAGTGAACAATAAACGCAGCTGCTGTTCTTCCCCCTCTAACTCTCTACCTCCGAATTCAGACTACTGAGATCCGACAACAGATTTCCGACAAGTCGGAGTGTAATCTCCCGAGATGTCGGAGTGTGTACAAAACGCCGGGCATCTCTGTCATCCTGCCACTCAGCCGAGATCGTGGGAGGGGTGGGGGGGGGGGCCTACATGGTAGCGCCGGGCGCAGGGCGGCGATGATGTGACGTGGGAGGGAGACTAATCAGGCAATGACATCATGAGACATCCGCAGACGCCCATTCCGTCTCCGTCGGTGCGAGCTCGCGCTTCTCCGTCTCGCGTCATGTCTGCGCACCTCCGCACACGTCGGCGTGCGACGTGTCGTAGAGGGTGTCACTTAAAAGCCGATTATCGCAGAGCAATCACACGCGTGGCGGGGAATGACGGCTGCTTAGCACGTGGGGGTGTCATCGTGTCGGTGGCGGGATAATACAGGTGCTGTTTGTTTTCCCGCTCCCTCCCTCAAATTCATTATTTAGGAAATGGGAAGAGAGGAGGGGGGGGGGGGGGGGGGGGGGGGGGGAAAGCGGTTGATCAAAGACGTACCAGCTCTCTGACTTCTTCGAGCTGCTTGTCGACATTTAGAACCAGCTGCGTCTTCTCCTCTGAAATCAAGCGGGAGAATACAAAGTCACTTATTGATCAGGAACACGCAACCACCCCCTACACAATGTAGTGCGGGGAGGGGGGCGAGAGATGGAGACAGACAGGGAGAGAGAGAAGGGAGACAACACACAGGTAGACATCTGAGGATATATTTACACACTCTCTCTCTTGTCTGTTGTTTTGTTAGCGTGTGGCGGTGTGCCGTGCCAGAG
Source organism: Gadus chalcogrammus (assembly GCF_026213295.1). NCBI lineage: Eukaryota > Metazoa > Chordata > Actinopteri > Gadiformes > Gadidae > Gadus > Gadus chalcogrammus. Next base: position 15,607,179 of record NC_079429.1, read on the forward strand.
CAGAAAGACACCTGGCCCGGATCGGAGGAGGTGTCAGGCTTACAGGATGCCAGGAGAACACTGGATCCAGCTCACAGCGGACCCTTTAGAAGTCATCCTACAACATCACCTGCTGCCGCCGCTCGTTAGAGGAGGAGGAGCTCGTTAGGGTGGAGGACGGGTGGTTGGGCCTTCTGAGGTGGAGATGCTGACAAACCCGCCGTTGCACAACGCCTTTAAGTATTTGTAAAAATACTGTCAGCTTTGATTATTTCTTTTGTGTTTCTATGCCAACAGAGCAAATGCACAGAGCCTTATCTTATGCATTTATTTTCTTTAAAACTGAAAAACAAATGCCAATTAAAATACCATCTTTTACTTGACGTAGAGCATATTGACATTTTACATTACATTTTCAACCATTGTTTTACCTGAAAAGCATCAAAACACTATGAGTAAACGACTTATACGCAGAGAAATATATTTGTACCATGAATTGTTATAATTAATTCAACTCAACTTCAAGTCAACTGTACACACACGGGGCTTCAGGGATAATAGTACATTGAAAGAAACATAGTCACACTAAGATCCTTTCCAAATAACTCCAGGTTGCTAATCTACTCTTTCAGCTTAATTTTCCGAGCCAATAGAATGCTTGGAGGCCCCACACCTCAAGCTCCAAAGTAAACTACAGACGGTATCTGTGAAAGGGACAGGAACTACAACCAAAGCTCTTCATTTCGGAGGCTCCCTCCCAGGGACCTGGTGTTACTCTCAAAGACCCTCAAATGTATTTTTAAAACCTGTGTCCAAGCTCCTGGGCTACACGTTGAAGAGCCGGGGGCGATCCTCGGCCAGTGGGGGTGGAGCTCGCTCGCCCCCCTCACACGGCTCAGGCGGAGACTTGCGAGAGCTTGTGAAATATGCATGGTTGTTTAGGAGCGGCGTGGTCCGGGTTCGGCAGGTGCCAGGGAGAAGGGGGTTGAACCACAGCCAGGCCGGGCGATATGGAGAATGTGTGATCACGATGATCACGATGGTGCTCGAGCCGCTGATGTTCTTACCCTCAACTTGGCCTTTTCGTCAGCTAGTAGTGTGTGTACATGTTTTTGTTTGTCAATTATGGTTGTTTTTCTTTATTAGGAGTTTTTTACCTTTTATTTACTTCTGAGGAAATATGGAATTCACGTTTTTTACTCGTGATTAAGTGTAATCCATTAATGTGCATGAGACAATATACTTAAATCTAACATGATTTCAACCAGTCCAAATATGGGGCAGTACATCGTGGTGTCTGGAAGATTGCGTTGGGTTAAACCACCTCGGTTGAACCTTTAAACTTCTTGTCGTAACTCATTTAGACTAGACAAGTATGATTGGATCACTGTAAGAAAAGCCCATATCAATTGAATCATCCAAAATGCATCACAGCTATTACATGGAGAGTAGAGGCTAGAAATAGCCACCATGCCTAACTGATCCCTGGACTTGAGGTGGCGTGACACCGACACTGGAGCCAACAATGGATTGTCTGTGACTGGGATTTACATGATGCGTGTGAAAAACAAGGTCACTTGTCAATTACAGTGGCTCCCCTGGGGGTGTAAACACAACTGCACTAATAAACATGGACAGGTACACAGCTGAGCTCCATTCCTCTCTCAGTCGACAGCCAATCAAGAGATGAATTGTTACTTATTGGTTCCCATGATCGTAACCTTTAACACAATTGGTATAGATACATATATATATATCGGTTGAATCTATTGTATATTCTATGAGATATATCTAGTTGCTAATGATAATGTACAGTCAAGCTGTTGTCTGATGTTGATCATGCATTAGATTTCCTTTCAAATCTCGGGGCCTGACCACACAGGTATGTTGCCTCCATGGCGACCACATCGCCCCTGCAGGTTACATTCCAACCTGCGGCCGTACGCTATATGTCGTACCCTCTCCCAAAACCGGTTTCCTGACTATCTCCACTGTCCTGTCCATGAAGCCACAAAAGCCACAAGCAAATATAAAAGCTAAAAGAAGGCAGTCCTTAACTTAGTAACCGGGCGGATCAAACATTATTAACCTAAACCTACAGGTTATAAGTATTACTGAAACATTAGTTCCATGTGGCTGAACCACTTTCAAGGTGCAAGCTGTTGTGATGTATCCATCCATTACTGGTAAGCAAACACATACAACACCAAGGGTTGAAGGGATTTGCTGATCACTTAAGAACAGCCTTTAAAGTAGAAACAAAGTGACACAAACTCTGGTTCCACGTTTTGTTTTTCTAGGTTGATCCTTAAGAAAGCCTGAGGGCCGAAATGTCATCCAAATTAAATTGAAATGCAAATGGAGCCAGAGTGTACAACACTTTCTTTCTCCATGTATGTATCTATCCATTGACAACGCGTACAGCCTCAAAGAGCTGGGCAGGTCTACATGAACATTAGGGCAACTTGGCCCCAGGCCAAACACCCATTTATATCCGGCTCAGTACAGCCAAAGTCAGGACGTCAACCTGTGTTGCTGCTGTAAGCCCTCATTTATTTTACTTTCTGGATCCTAGAAAAGCATTCATCGGTTGACCTGGATTATATCTTGTGACTGCTATGTATTACGACGGTCACACTGACTTGAAGTTCACTGATATAATGTAGAAAGATGTGGGGTGTAAAGTTGTGTAGACAGCAGCACTGAGGAAAAGGGGAGATATTCTGAATTTTTAAGTTGGGTTTGCTCCGCTCTGATTCAACAAAGATTGGACAAATGTAGAGCTGAAAGATTGTGTCTTCTTGCATCGTTATCTAATTACTATAAACTCACACCACTTCAACGCTGGCCTTATCCAGGGCCTAATCTGTAATTTGGTTCGATTCAGATTTGTTTTAGTGTTTTTGGCCGCGAGTGTGCAGGGTCAAAGTAATAACAAATATTTTCCACACGCTTTTCTCATAATACCAGACGATCTGAGGTCTCACCGCATAACCAACATCTCAGGAATTTTAAAGGCAAGGGTAGTTGTTTTAGGGAGGAATGACCTCACACCTAATTGACCAATGGTGCTAATCATAAGCGAAACCAATCACCAATCACAAACATTCACATGCTTGTTCCGCAGCCTTCACATTTCCAAATATATTTCAAAATAGATGGCTGGCTTGTTAGATCCTCATGATCATCATAAAATGAACAAAGGTGTAACCCAAAACACTCATTATGGGTCTTCTCCTAACCATATGTACCAGGGAAGCGGTAGTAGACTAAGCTTGTGAAGATAAGTCTTTGACAAAACGCTGTTGAAACAAAAACACTGACGTGTTCAGTCTTCTTCCTTGCTTTTACGGTACATCAGAACATCTTCGTCTACGTCATAAATAAGGGGACCACTGTGTGTGTGTGCATTTAATAGGTTATAAATTATATATTACTGTATGTATTAAGATGTTGACTGAATGCTCTGTAAATCCACTATGGCCGCTGGCCCAGGGGTCAGACACGGTTGGACCCAGATTAAGTAAGTAAGTATTATTATTTTTGTTATTGTCTCTCTCACGAGATAAATTAGCTTTGGGCAAACAGAGAGCATCGGCGACACATACACAACGATTTTACATAGACAAACATAAAACATGAAACACATTTCATTACCCAAACACATGGCTTCACCCCCACCTTGAAACCCATTATAAAAAACATAGTCTAGGCACTACCCAAGCGCGTACAAGTATCAATAAGGATGATTGCACTGCCCACCAGTTATTGTACTATTGCCCCACCAGTTATTACACTATTGACGCACCAGTTATTGTGCTGTTCACGGAATGCTCCCTCCATTAAGTAGCTCAATTGATAGCAGAACTAGGGAGAACTTTAATCTATTTAACCTACAAAATGGGACCCTGTATCCTTTGCCCCGAGGCAACAGCTCATACTCCATGTTTAGGACATGGGTTGGGTCAGTGGCTATCTTAGAACCTTGCTTCCTAACTGTGTCCTCAAAAATCTCCTTTAAGGAGGATGGGGGCTGGGTCCCCATTATTTTATCATATCATTTTACTAACTCACCTGGTCAATTTTCGAGAAATCTCTGTTGAGTAAACGTAGCACTTTTTAAAAAACTTAAAAAACTTAAGTTTTTTAAGTTACTCGTGTAAAACTTACTCGTAAATACACATTTTCTTCATCAAAAGTTGATGGACAACTTATAACAATATCAAAATTGAATTGATGAACAAATGTTATAAATTCAATGGATTGACAGTCATAGGATTTGAACAGAACTTGCAAAACACTTCCTGTAGAAGTCCTTCCAACATCTTTGATGTTACGGACCCTTTCACCCTGACATCTGGAGCTCAATACCTACACTTCAGGCACGATTTAAGCCAATCAGAAAGATAAACTGCAACACAATAATCTGTAGAGATGGTGCCTTAGCTTTAGTGGTGTATTATTCATTAAGGTCGTCTTCCTCCATTGTATAACCAACTGTATAGCTTTGGTCTGCTGTTGGAGGTCTGTGCTCTGAAGGATTACTTTGAACCCTTTGTATTTACGATTGTAACGATACAAAATACATGGTTGCATTTCAGAACAACAGAATAGTCTAAAAGAAGTATTCAACTAAACAGCCTCACTGTAAAGTTTCTGAATTCACTCGAAGTCTGTCTCTTTATTAGGCTTTAGAATGGTCACATCTTACTACATCTTGAATAATCAGTGCCGTTGGCATACACAGTTGTATGTAACAAAGTGTTGAGGGGTAACAACTTGAAGCGTAAACATATAATGAATGAGAACCACTTGCGATGCACATAAATGTATCTTATAATGGTCCATTTGACTCAATGTGTAGATTCCGTGTTAGAATCGGAACACCAGTGTCTCCCTGTCATCCTACACCAAATCACACTGACAGTGAGGAAAGTGTCACTTATGTGTCAACCTACCCCCACTCCCCAACCATACACGTCAATCACCTTAGGTGATTGTAGAAGATCTGAACATCCACAAGTTGCCTAACAACACACACACACACACACACACACACACACACACACACACACACACACACACACACACACACACACACACAGACACACAGACAGACAGACAGACAGACAGACAGACAGACAGACAGACAGACACAGACACAGACACACACACACACACACACACACACACACACACACACACACACACACACACACACACACACACACACACTCGATGCTAGCATCAGGTAGCCCTCCCAGCTGACAGGATATCGGCTCTCTCTGTCTAGATTGAGAAGACAAACAACGTTAGATCAATAGAGTATTTACCTCCACTTAGTTTGGGAATTCGCCCCACTTTGTTGGTTATCTCGGCAGTGAGGGTTCCGAAGTCCTGCTCATATGCCTCAAAGTCGGACGACATGTTGAGGTATAAGGTGTACAAGCAGTTGTTTCTTGTTGACAGTTAGCTCGGAGTGTGTAGCCACCTGATCCACTGGCCTGCCGCTCCCTGGTGCGCACGCGCGATGTTTTGCGTTGCAGCGAATTGTGCTCGGGGAGAAACGGGATGTTTGATAGAGGTTTTCTCTAATTAAATTGAATCACGTGAATATAGGATATAAATGTACATATTAACATAAAAATATGTTTTTAATATTATTCATTTAATGGCCTGCCGATCCCTAGTGCGCACGCGCGATTTATCGCGTTGCAGCGAATTGAGCTCGGAGAGAAACGGGATATTGGATAGAAGGTTTTCCCTAAATATAATTTACTCATATAAATAATAAGACATAAGTTGATCTATTAACATATATTTTGTTTTTTTTAATGAATCCTATTAATTTAAGTACCGTAATCAGGGTGCCATGGTTGTAATGGCAGGCAGGATGTATTGTGGTGTGACTGAGGGACATCGGGAGAATGGTTCCTAGTTCCGTCTGAGCTATGAGGACGTGAAAAGGGAAGAATCGAGGAAGTATCCAGGTTGGTTTATTTAAAGTGACAGCTTGAAACCTCTTGAAACCTTGAAAATCTTCCCCGATTTCGTGACTAGTATTCTCTATGTTATCTTTACGACTGCTATCTGTTCGCTTGTCTGCAAGCTTACTGTGTAATCATAACCATTCGGGTTATCAATTGATTTATCAGCCTCTGGCCAGCAAGCAGAGGCTAGTGGAGGCTAAAGCTAAACATAAACTTGTTGATGTCAGATTGTAAAATGTTTCCAGTGAAACTTGTTTCTGTAAAGTAGAAGATTCGATGTCCGCATGACGCCGATGTTATTTTACGTAAAACGTTATTATTATAAAATAATTGACATCTGTCTTATTTCTAATGTGTATGTACCTAGTATGTCAATAGACAGGGCGTTGTGTGTCGCTGTTGGTTACATTTCGCAGCCAACTTGCGTGTGTGTGTGTGTGTGTGTGTGTGTGTGTGTGGGTGTGTGTGTGGGTGTGTGTGTGGGTGGGTGGGTGGGTCACGCGCGTATTCATTAACCTGACTCGGCTGAACTAAAACAGAATAACTGTATTCATGAGTAAGGCCTTAGGTCATGGGACATGCTTACATTTCTGATCAAAATCAGAAATGACTCCAACCTTTGAAACAAAGCTATGTTCTCCGAACCTTGATGTTTGGTTGACTGTACAAACGAAAAACAATGGGTCAAGCTGAGTGCATTTGACAAGGGTCACAGGGTTTTAAACAAAATGTTTCTCCCTCAGATGGAGAAACGTGGTCCGTCACTAGGATAGTGCTCACCAAAGAGTAACGGGAGAGGATGGTGTTCTTTGCCCACGGAAATATTAATGGAAGTCGAAGAGCACCGATGCCTGAGGGCCCAGTCGCTCGCTGGCCGCTGAGAGGGAGAGAGAGAAGACGAGTTCCGTCGGCCGTGCCCACTCTTCGAGACAGCGCTGCAAAAAGATCCACCAGTTGAAACTCTGGGACAACCTTTTCAGTTTTGGGGGAAGAACCCACCACCACATTTCACCGCCAACATATACATTTGACGTAAACAAAAAATGAAGTTCCTTTCTGCCATCGTGACCTTTGAGAACCTCCACGAGGTGAGGAGGTTGTGCCACTGGGGGCCCGTGATCGCACTGTCCGTTATCGGCATATGCTCCACCATGGCCATCTTCGACTCCATCATCTGGTACTGGCCGCTTGACACCACCGGGGGCAGTGTCAACTTCATCATGCTCCTCAACTGGACCGTCCTCATCCTCTACAACTACTTCAATGCAATGTTCGTGGGTCCAGGGTACATTCCCCTGGACTGGAAGCCAGTAAGGACATCAGTCAGTCAGTAGGATGGGTCGGGGGCCTTTAAAATGGCACTTAACTTAGTTGCTTTAAAGGGCCCCTATTTTACCAACAGGTGTGACACTGATGTGTCATCGCAAGCCATTTGAAAATGTATCCACTAGTGACATCACAAGTGGGAGTGAGGCTCCCACTTGTGGATAGATTTAGAAGTGGCGTGTTATGACTAATCAGCCTCATACCTCGTGGTATAATGCAGGCCCTTTTAAGGGTGTATGAAGGAACGTTGTAATGCAGCTGATCATAGGTCCACAAAATGAGGGATCCATATGTGGATCGAGTGGAATATTTATAATAACTTGTGCATACCATATTATTATGGTAACCAGCCTGTTTTTTCCCATGTCCCCTTTTTAAGGTCTTGACAATCTGGGCTACCCCATCTTCTCTCATTAATGTGTATCTGCTTCCATCCACATCCACATTGTTTTAACCCAATCAACAACCCCAATATCAATGTCCCGATGAATGTTTGCGCACCTAGCAACACCAAATGATTAGCAGTCATTTCCTTGTGGTTAAGAATCATAAGGCAATTTGTGTATATATACAGGAAGAAAACTTAATAGGATGAAAACTTTAAGCTCTCTATTTTTATCAATGTTATTTTGTGTTAAGTATGCATAGTTTATGAATCAGCAATCTCCCACAACCCCATATGAATACAAGGCGAACCCCAGGTGGTTGGGAAACCCTGTTGTTGGTGAAATGTGTGGAAAGTGTTTTTCAGATGTTTGTGTTTCCCCCCCAGGATGGTCAACAGGAGAGCCAGTACCTGCAGTTCTGCAGGGTGTGCCAAGGCTTCAAGCCCCCTCGGTCCCATCACTGTCGCAAGTGTAACAGGTCAGTTACCGACCACACCCAATAGACATTAACCTTTCAAAAGATCCCCTTTCTTCTGGAACAAACGCCGTGGACGTTTTTTTAATGTCTGGATCAAAAAGATTATCAGCGTGTCGGTGAAACACCCCTAACCGGCTACATTATGCTGTTTGATTTAACGTGCGTCAGCTCACAGAATCCTGGATACCAGCATTCTTTTAGTATGTAAGTGTGCACAGATGGCTGGTGTGTTGTAAGTGTGGTTTATGTTAAAATATCAGACTGCATCTCAATCCCACCTGTTTACTGATTCAAGACACCTCATATTTTAAGCACAGATTTTAGTGTGAAGCAGTCAGACAAAATATGCAAAATCCTTTAATGATTTTGCCAGATTTTCTTTTTGTTATAATGATTGACAAGAGAAGTGGGACACTCATGCCTTGATGTGTTGACACATGAACGTCCCCTCCCCTCCCCTCTTCATCAGGTGTGTAATGAAGATGGACCACCACTGCCCCTGGATCAACAACTGCTGTGGACACCAGAACCACGCCTACTTCACCAGCTTCCTGATCCTGGCGCCACTGGGCTGCTCGCATGCTGCCATCATCTTCGTTATGACCATGTACACGCAGCTGTACGAGAGGGTCAGTCACTAGTCCGCCTTCCTCTGTTCTAATTGGTCGCAGAGTTCCTATAAAACCAAGCCCCAATTCACTCTGAGCGTAACTTTGAAGCGATGTTAAAGAGTTGCTGATTTTCTTGATGCTACTCTGTCGTGTCGTTACTCTGTTGTTACTGTGTCATAACGTTACTCAGTGTCCTAACGTTACTCTTTCATGTGTTAATCTGTGTCATGATGTCACTGTATCGCAACATTACTGTTGTTTTTTTCTCTTGATATTACTCTGTAGTAAGGCTTGGCGATTCTTTTGATTTAATTGATTAATTATCATTTTTACTTTCGTAGGGTTTGTGAAACAGCTGATTCTAAAAATTCCTAACCCTCACTTGGGCGCGGACATCAAACTAAATTTCTCAGACGGAGCACCACACATCAACACACCGTAGTGTTGCACTATAGTTGTCCGGGATGCCGGACAACTGTGTGTCAAGACTTGTCATAACGATACTCTTTCGTGAGTCGTGTTATGTTAATGAGACTGTGTCACAACTCAACTCCGGCCACTGTGTGATAATGTTACTCTGTGTCGTAGGTTTACTCTGAAATCCAGTTTTAACTCTATCACTCTGTGCTGTGACATCATCCCAGATCTCATTTGGCTGGAGCACGGTGAAGATCGACATGAGCGCCCCACGCCGTGTCCAGCCCCTCATGCCCTTCAGTGTGCCGGCGTTCGCTGCCACTCTCTTTGCCTTAGGCCTGGCGCTGGGCACCACCATCGCCGTGGGCATGCTGTTCTTCATACAGGTCAGCCTCGCCCGCCGCGTGTCCACTGGGCCCCTTCACAAACACACATGGTGAAGGTTGGCCGGTCAGCGAAGGCTTTTTAATGGCTTTAACCCCAAACGGTTTAAAAACAGTGTCTATGTGATGGTCACTGACTTATGGGTGTAGAAATGGCTAAATAAATCGTAATTTCTTTGAAATTAAAAAAAAAAAACTGCTCGGCTATTAGGCAACATAATCGTAACATTATGTTAACTGGCAGCAATCTTGCAGCCATTGGACCAAAAATGGAATAGGCCAGGGCTAGACTAAGACTTGTACCGGCTTATGAGAATAATACCATGTGCTACTTTTCCATGCATGTCCTTATTGAATTGTTTTAAACGTTCCAGATGAAAGTCATCCTTCGCAACAAGACCTCGATTGAGGCGTGGATCGAGGAAAAGGTGAGAACCGCATCCGACCTGCAGTAAACACTGGTATTCAGAGCACCCAAAATGCATCAGTTAGTTGATATTTGGTCATGAACTCTAACTGATAATTGAATAATTGCAGTGAAAAAACTGCAAATTAAATCAGAATGAATGTCAGTACATTCTTTTTTTGTTGGGCTGCAATGTGGTCCATCGTTCAGCAGATGGCGATAATGAGCACTCCTACGAGTAGCCTAAATTCAGCAAGATTATTTTATCATTTATGATGGCTCTGATACAAATGCACTTCATACAAAGGTTTGAGTCAAATGTGTCTCTATCATTTTTTCATCTTTTTTTAAAGAGGCCAAAGACAATTTAGAATAATGTTCTAATCCCTTCTATCCTATTCTATTTTAGGCCAAAGACAGAATCCAATACTACCAGACGGGGGAGGAGTTTATCTTCCCGTACGACTTGGGAGGGCGCTGGGAGAACTTCAAGCAGGTCTTCACCTGGTCGGGAACCCCCAGAGGAGACGGCGTCCAGTGGCCGGTCCACCCCAAGTGTCACCAGCACACCTTAACCGTACGTCCATCCTGGGGGGCTAGAACTGTAGGTCTGGTCTGAAGACCTAGACCCCTAGGTGGAGTCTCTCAGGGCCTCTCTCAACGTGAACCACTTCATGTTATTGATGCCCTTTTTCATTGAGTCGTTTTGTAGAAGCTTTTATCCAAAGTGACTTGTAATTGAGGCTGAGACGAATCAAAGTATGCAACAGACATTGGTGTATCAAAATCAAAGTGATTTCTTTAAAAAAAAATCGACAACTGGAAGTAGACATTAAATCATAACACAGGGTTATTCTATTTATTTTTAATTTGTAAATGTTTATTCCAGATAGCCTTTTGACGTTGGTAACAAGAATAGCACGGCTTTGCCAACAGAATGTACGATAAGATGTATTTTCTCCATCCTAGATGGGAAATTAAGAGTGTGCTTTGTGAAACACACTCTTAACAGACAGATCAACTGATGTGTTTCTCTCTCTACCTAACAGACAGATCAGCTGATGTGTGTTTCTCTCTCTACCTAACAGAATGATCAACTGATGTGTGTTTCTCTCTCTACCTAACAGAATGATCAACTGATGTGTGTTTCTCTCTCTACCTAACAGAATGATCAGCTGATGTGTGTTTCTCTCTCTACCTAACAGACAGATCAACTGATGTGTGTTTCTCTCCTCCTGACAGATAGAGCAACTGAAGCAGAAAGCCGACAAGAGGGTGAGAAGTGTAAGTACCACATCGTAACGTACGGGAACCGACTGAACCTGTAGTCAATAGCTGTCTAATAGATGATGTTATGCTGTGTTTATCGACATAGGGTTTCCATGTTGTTTTTCATGTTGAATCATCGAATGTTACTTACTAGCACCACGTTTGCTACCAGTGAACAATAGATGGATGTATGCATAAAAAAGAATTGGTTGATCAGTAGAATAACTGGATTATTTTCAGCAGTAGAACAGTTATTTAAACAGTATAATAAGAGTATTCTAATATGTAACCTGCACTGTTCGTACTCAACAGTTGAATAAGCGTGTTTCTGTAACAGTAGAACAACGCATTGGATCAACAGAACAGGGTGTTAGTATTGAAGCAGTAGAATGAGCGGGTGCCTGCGCCTCCGTCCCTCAGCAGGTGCAGTACCGGGCGGTGGAGGTCTACAACGGAGCCTGCTGCCCCGTCAGCAAGGGGCTCCAGACCTTCTTCAGGACGCCCTGCACTGAGGAGCCCCGCATCCCCCTCTCCAAGGGGGACACCATCCTCGCCACCCGGGGCACCAAGTCAGTCCCTCTCTTGTTACTTTAATAATAATAATACATTTAATTTAGAGGCGCCTTTCAAGACACCCAAGGTCACCTTACAGAGCATATAGTCATCATAAGTGGAAAAAAAAATAATAATAAAAAAAAAAAAATAAGTAAATATAATAAATAAAAAAAATAAAACAAAAGTCCTGTCCTAGGGGGGACCCCCTGCCGCTGGGCTTGGAGCTAAACCTTGAGGTTATGGGTCCTCCGAACAAGCACCCAACAGAGCCAGAGGGGTGATGAAACACTCTGGGATGGGACAGACTCCCACCTGCAGCTGGCTTGTACATATATCGTAAACTTAGACATTCCAGCTATTGCTAAGAAATCATTACATTTGTGATGGGGTTCCTTCATCTCATTTCTGCTGTTTAAATTATCTCGTAAGTGCTCTCAACTCTATGTGATTATTATTACTCATCGAAAGGGATTTTCCCTGAATGAGGTGCAGTAAATAACGGCATTGTTAACATGTGCAAGGCTATTGTCTGTGGTAGACTGTGCAGTCAAGCGTGGCTGGAGAAAGGCCTCATTAAGACAACACATTCAATTGTTCTAGTATATTCTAAAAGGCTGTCATTGTCCTGTGATGGAGCTAATGGGCCAATCCATTATCTGGGATCATTTCTATAGTGCTAGTGTGTGCTATCCTAATTCCGTTCAGCCACTTTAGGCCTCATTCACACCAAATCAGGGTTGTTGCGGCGAAACCATTCATTTGAATTGGAGTATTGTGTTTAAGCTGCAGAATTGGGTGCATTGGGGTTGCAAAAAATAATCAGCCAGACTGCGACGATAAGTTTAAGCAAAATTAACTTTTTGAGAAATTTAACCCGACGTCAGGCAGTGGCCAATCACGTAAGACGGCGATCATACCGGAAAATGCCCACTTGAAGAAGTACTTTTAAAATGAAATGTAGCATTCACTGTTTACCGAGCAACTTTGAATATGAAAGAGATGGCCGACATGTTGTCCTTTCAAGAGCTGTAAAACCCTGCCGTGAAGGAGTGGTTTACGTTCACAGCGTGACGTAACACAAATGGGCCATGAACACTGACACTCTGTTTTTTTCTGTTTTGTAGGTGGTGGATGTATGGAGATAAAGTCTTAGGCGAGGAGCAAATTAACGGTAAATATTGTTTTTGAACCCCTCCTTAACAACACGTTAGAGGAATACAGGCTGCCCGAGACCAGAAAAGAATGAGGACTCTGAACTTTCAGCTCACTGAGTGCTAAATAAATAGTACTTTATAATGAAATGTAAATCCTCGAGTGTTATTGTTGTGGTTTTTGTCGTAATTGTTTGAAGACGGTGAAAATAGCAGTGATGATGAGTATGATGATACTAACTGTGTATCAGTGAGTTGAGTGACGGCCAGTCAAATTGTCTCAAGGCAGTATGTTTCAGACCCACTCTTCTGACCGAACCAGTGGCAATGGAAACGTTTAACCCTGAACAACCATTATTGCAATAACCACCGTTGTAATTAATTGTTGTAATTATGGCGATACATGACTAACAAGTCCTTTCTCTGTTTGCTACTAGCGGGAGAGCGTATTAGGGGATGGTTTCCCCGGCGATGCGTGGAGAAGTGCCATTATGACACTGCTGCCAGTGACAACACCAGCGAGAAGAAAATAAATTAAAGGGAGTCTACTTGCGTCCTAAAATGCCAACTAGCATAGCGGTGTGTGTGTGTGCTCTCTCAGCATATCAATGACCCCCCCCATTGGTTGTCAGAGCCGTGCATGTCAACTCACAACTCAAACACAGGTTCTCTCTCAGCCAATGAGCCTTCCCGATGCTGGCAGTGATGTCTTAGCAAGCCTCTCCCTGACTGACTGACTCGCAAGGCGTCCAGCTTGACCCCTGTCGTCTCGCTTGACTCTTTGGACCAAAACTGAAACCCAGCACGAATCTTTCTTTCTACGAGCTGCCGCCAAGGCTTTGATGTGACTTATGGTTTAGATATCTTTACTTGAATGATTTCATTTTCAACTTATGCTGATGTCTGTTGAGTAAATATGCAATGCCTCAGCCCGGCTTCACCTTGGGCATCGTCATGCAACTATTTCTACGATATTCAGAAAATACTATGTTTTTTTTGTTTTTTTGTTTTTTTGTTTTTTTGTTATTTTTGTAAAAACAATACAGTTGGCCTGGACGTATGCCCTTAAAAATAAAGAATATGTACATCTATTAACTTAATTTGGTTCAGCTTTATTCTGGGAACAAGACGAATCTGTGAACTCATGGCATATGTGTCTGTACCATGAATCTGTACGGGGGCGAGTTTGATACATGTTTGTACAGAGGAGTGCCCGGAGGGAGTGTCATTGCTCTGATTGGTTCTTGGTCTAACCAACATGTATCCAGATGCATTTGCGGCCGTTTAATTTAGCTCTTTGAAATCAAATAATTAACTGAGGTTCCAGACAAATTTGCGGTCTGGCGATTTCAGGCCACTTCAGCATATTAATTACATTAGTTGTCAGAAAGTAGCTTTACCTATGTTAAATGCTCCCTTTTTTTACCACCAGGTGTGATTTTGATAAGCCGCTATTACAGACACGCTATCAATTTTCTCAACGATACACAATGCAAAATAAATAAATTATGTTGCGATATCTCATTGAAACATAAACAGACGAGAATAATTTTCAGAGCATGGGTGTGTCACAATACTGCCGCGTTCAAAAAAACTCGGGAGTTTACCTCTCAGGTTTCCTACTTCCGAAATCGACAACGATGCACGTTGGCTCATTGCTGAATCCATAAAATAAAGGCTGCATTATGTTTGGAAACATGGAGAATATAGGGGAAGCCGCAGGTGAGTGCACGTTTGAGATTATAGAAATATCTATATTTATATATTATTTAGAATATAGGGATTGTGAGGTTCACGTCATAACGCGCCATGTTTAGAGGTCTTTGGTCTCAGGTAACTTCGAATTCTTGATTATCTCAAAAACGCATCGCATGATTACCCATCGGGGTTTGGGGTTTAATCTCAACAAATGCTTCTATAATTATTATTAACAAGGACAACCGGAGCTCTGGAAGTTGGACAACTCTTCAATTCATCGGAACTCGTTTTGTCCCAGCATCGACTAGAACGCAGCGTATGAGGACGCTGCTCTCTCTGTGCTGTAGTCCTACATCGTGTTCTTTCCTCTGTTTTTATACCAGAAGCGAACAGGATTTGGACTACAGTTCCCATTTGTTCACGAAACGGTTTCTTAACCATTAGCCAATCGTGTGTAGTGTGTATCAGAACCCTATTCGCTGCAACCTGCCGTACGTAGTTTACAGTGTATACTTCATCACATGAACCCAAACAGGCCGTCTCCTCTAGGGTAGGGTAGTAGGCCCGACATGGTTATGGTTCGCTATGTGCGATTACTGCAAGTACTGCGATTGACCTTCGCCAAAGCTGCCAGTTGCTGGGGCTGACTGCAAAAACACTGCTGAACCACGTCGTCTCACATTACGGTAAAACCACTAAGAAATACATCGTAAAAGTGTTACGTGGTTGTTTTGCGAGGCAGTCGCATTGATTCTTAGTTGGCTAGCCAACTACTCATTTGGATGTTGTGTGTGTGTGTGTGTGTGTGTGTGTGTGTGTGTGTGTGTGTGTGTGTGTGTGTGTGTGTGTGTGTGTGTGTGTGTGTGTGTGTGTGTGTGTGTGTGTGTGTGTGTGTGTGTGTGTGTGAGAGATAGATGGGAGTCACCTATGCCACAGTAAATTTATATAGATAGAGAGCTCCTCTCGGATCCAGCAGTCCTACTGTGATTTTATGAATCCAAAATCGGACTTGTCAGACTGCTTTTGCCCCAACTGACAGGCAATACAAAATCGTTTCATGCAGAGCTACATTAAGTCCATATGTGAGCCAAAGATAATAATATAACACTTATTATGCAGTGATATTATAATAACGTTTTTCAATTGTATTCAGAACTGTTTCGTGAAGATTTGCTGTCGGTCTGCATGGATCTAGGGTCAGGGTAGGCTACTAAAGTATAATCTGTTTTCCCTTCCAAAGCCCATTTTGAGCTATTTTGAAAAGACACACACGCACACGCACGCGCACACACAAACTGTCTGACTGACTGACTTCTCCTTGGAAGATCTTTTAATTATGTTTACTCGTAAGTAAACTCAGACTTGTAATAAATAAATACAATTGTTCGAAACTGAAACGTTGATTTGGTAGTAGCCTATTTCACTCGCTGTTATAACATGTCGAGTATAAGAGCAATAACAATAACACCACATTTAATGAAAGAGGAATGCAGATTTGATTTAAAATGTATTTTAAAACGTATTCAACATTATTAAAATGTTTATTTTCAACTATCATGGAGGGTGATGGGGACCTTGGCTGGTGACATTATAGATGCTCTTTATGTTTTTGGTAGGGAAGCTGGCATAGGGATTTCCACATAATGACCACCATTCAAGCACTTTGAATGTGCTTGAATGGTGCATACATCAATAAACTTGCCTTTCCATTCTTAATGCCATTCAACAAAAATAATATATATTTCACACTAACTAGCTAACTTTAGCTTAATCTGAAGCTACAGGTTCTCACACATTTTACTGTTATACTAAAGCTTGAATTCTACTTAAATTCTACAATCTAATGTGAATAACACCAAACCTAAATAGCTTGCAATCTTTCCACTATGTTACCCTTGATTTTCAATGTTCCTGCACATGCATTGGCCCGAAAATGGGCCTGTTTTCATTGAGGAGTTGTCCCCTGGGTTTGTCCTACAAAAACGATTCATAACTACCTGTTAATCAATGTCCATACACCTTGACAATAATTATCATTGACGAGAGACTGACCATGTTTGAAGTCAAATGCTGAGTAAAACATTGCCCCATGACATGAACAGAAAGTGGGTAACAAGTCAATTGTGCATTCTAGCGTATTACTGTTTTAAAAGGGACTAGTATGGGACCAAGGAACTTGTATTCTGTTGACTATCATTGGGGCCCTGGAGCAACAATACAACAGCCAATCTTGAGGAATGTTAACACCAATATATGCCAATAACCAAAACCAATATGTTTAATGGATTCTTGCTCCACTCATCCCATTAGGACAAGTGCTTAGGGGGAACAGTAGTAGATTTTTATGGACTTTCTATGGCATATTATTTTATAAGACTTTCTATAGCAGATTTTTAAGAAGAAAGATGGCAGAGGTGATGGGGACACTGGGACTACTGGAGCAATAGGTTAACGCAGCTGTCGAGAATGCTGCCTGTAGGCTTTAGCGACAGGAAAAAGGCAATGAAATGCTTTTTAAAAATTACAAAAATATATCAATGAAAGGGGTTTAAAATGAGG
Source organism: Gadus chalcogrammus (assembly GCF_026213295.1). NCBI lineage: Eukaryota > Metazoa > Chordata > Actinopteri > Gadiformes > Gadidae > Gadus > Gadus chalcogrammus. The sequence continues at coordinate 15,624,387 of NC_079429.1, forward strand.
TTGCCTCGTGCTGGGCTTTTCTTGTAGCATCGTTCTAGGTTCCTCAACTGTTTATTACGTGAAAATCTCTGCCAAACAAGTTTGTCTACTTTTAAAATTGAAAAAAGACTGGTTGTCAACACTCTTGTTCAAACCGTCGACTGTACGATAACCTCACCCACCTTAACCATTGTTTCTGAAACATGACACCGTCGCTCCTCCGCCCCGCCGCTGACAGGTGTTTGCCGCCAGACTCGCGACGGCAGTGCCGGCGACATGTCCATGTTCAGCACGGGCGTCCTGGTGCTCACGGCGCCGCTCCACACGCTGCCGCTGCGCATCACGCCGGTGCTGAGCTCGGCGGCGCGCGTGGTCAAACACACGCTGTACGTCCACCTCCACCCGGGCCTCAACCTGTCGGCCTGCGGCGGCGGAGGGAACCAGCCCCGGCCCGTCTTCATCCCGCCCGTCCCCGACCTGTCCAAGGCCATCTCCCGCCTCTACAGCAACGCGGCCGACGTCTGCGGACACCTGGACGTGCGCGTGTTGCTCACCAACGTCCGGGCCGCCCAGGCGCCGGACGTCCAAGCGCCCGGCGGGATCGTCGGCCCGTTCCCCGCGCCCCAGCTCCTCTCCCACGCCCCGGAGGTGGTGCTGACCGACTACCCGCTGCAGGACGCGGAGCAGTCGTCCCGGGTGGGCCAGTGTCTCCAGCGCTACGCGGGCCACTGCTACGTGTGCAGCCCCGCGCTGGCCTCAGTGCTGCTGCAGCCCCAGCTGGAGGAGCTGCAGGCCGCAGAGGAAGAGGAGGAGGAGGAGGAGGAGGGCCGGGGGGGCCCCAGCAGGGGGGCGGAGCCCCTGGAGACGTACAACGACGTGGTGGTCGGCGGCACCTTCGACCGGCTCCACAGCGCCCACAAGACGCTGCTCAACATCTCCTGCATGCTGGCCAAGCGGCGCTTCGTGATCGGCGTGTGTGACCAGGAGATGCTGAAAAGTAAATAATCGATACATCGAAACACTGGATCGAAACACTGTGTTTCGATCCAATGCAATTGTCGTTAACTGAAACTGGAATCAACAAAAACGGATATAATAGCCTTTAAAGAGACGTTAAATGGATTCAAACTAAATCCTAAAACGGAACAGAGACACTCAACGTATAACTTTTAGGCCTGTTAGGAATGATATATTCTGCTTGATAAGATATTATGTTTTAATATTCTCTGTTTCCTTTCAATGAGCCCGTAGTTTATTAAAGTATGCTGCAGGAGATTGTATTCACATTATATATTCATACTTCATACCAATTCTGCACTCCATTACAGTCAGCTGGAAAACAACAGAAGAAGTGGAGCTGTTGTCTATAGTAAAGCTCTATGTAAATGCAGTCAAATCATCAAAGTGTAGCCAAATGCAATGTTGACAGAGAGAAAGAGACCCTTTACTACAGAGGCATTGTCTTAACACAAACTAAAGTGTCGCTTACAACACCCATTATGGGTCTGCTCCTGTTATGTACCAGAGCAGTGGACTAGCTGGGAAGATACGTCTCCTACCCGTTCCCTTGTACATAAAAGGACACAGATTGAGTGTTTTGAGAGCCACCTGTTTGTTGCGATGTTATCTATGTGGAAAGGTTTTTGGAAAAGTTATAGTGACATTGCCAAAGCACACAAATGGCCCAAAATACTACAAAACAATAAATGAATAAGAATAAAGGTAGTGAAACTGTTGATGTTCACTGTACCATGACCCCTTCTCAGTGGTGTAATGTGTGTGTGTGCTGCGTAGGGAAGGTGCTCAAGGAGCTGATCGAGCCCTACCCGGTGCGGGTGGAGCGGCTGACGGAGTTCCTGCGGGACGTACGGCCCTCCCTGCAGGTGGAGATCGTGGCCCTGGACGACCCCTTCGGCGTCTCTGTGGTCGACCGCCAGCTGCAGTGCATCGTGGTCAGCGAGGAGACTCGGCGGGGAGGCGAGGCCGTGAACGCCAAACGCCTGGAGAACGTACGTCCTTCCTCCAGTCCGATTAGTTTTATCTTCATGTATTCAGAACGCTTTTATCCAAAGAGACTTACAATACAGTACATTTGTCAGAAGAACCATTGGCTATCGATGGAATATCCCTGTTTTCTTTGTTTTTGATTATTTAGCCGTTTAGCAAAAACTCTTATCCAAGGATTTCAGATGCAGGTCATTCAATTCTCAAGTAATTTAAGCAAAAACTTTAATCTAAAGTGACTTGCAGCACAAGTAGGATATATGGAGGAACAAGTAGGGCTTATTTTCTTGGACGGCTACAGGTTTGGTTGCATACATTCCAGATGGTCCCCAGATATGACTGTTTAGGGTATCGGCTAACCTGTTCCGTTGAGGTGGTTGTGTTTTGTGTTCTTATAATCTGTCTGCTCCTACGTGTGGTCTATTGTTGCCCTGAATAGAGCAAAAGATGGCACGCCCGACTGTTTCAAAGGGCTGCATATGTTGGTAGTTTTATTGATTTTATAATAGCTGTAATCATGTGACTGTTATTATGAGTTTATAATGTGTTATGCTAATAGTATGACTGCCCGTTTAAACCGCAATTTAGCATGTAAAAATGTCTGCAGTTTGAAGCAATTTGCAGTTTGTGAAAGCATTACTGGACGGGAGATCAGCAAGTCAAATAGATATTTGCAGTATTAAACAACTTCAAATATTTTCTCAACAACAGGTTTTCAAGACCTCAAGTCACGACGCCCGATATATAAATACAGCGAGAACAAATCGGGCACTTGGTATTCATGAGTGCCTCTTGGGCCCCCCGTTACGCCTGGCCTTAACACGGGTTTCGGTTAATTGGATATAAATAGATTATTGCTGAAACAAACAAACGTCCAGGTGTACATCAAGCCCAGGCGCTCTGTGCCAGGTGTAACGGGGGTCTCGGCTGTGGTCCTCAGGGTCTCCCAGGCCTGGTCCTGCATGAGATCCAGCTGCTGAAGGACGCCCACCACACGGAGACGGAGGAGGAGAAGATCAGCTCCTCCAGCCTGCGCTCCCGCCTCCTCGGCACGCTGCTTGCCCCGCCCAAGGTCAGCGGAGCCCCCCCTAGCCCCCCAAACCCCCCCTGTGGACTGGGCAGTAGTTCATCCTTTTATCATCACTTCCATCCTCTTTTTGGATTATTGATACTAATCCCAAATGCTTTCCAATTTGGTCGACGCAGATATTCCCCTCATCTGACCTGTGATTGGTTGCCTTTCAGGACGCCTCCCACCTCCCCGCTCTCCCCTTCGTGATTGGTCTCACGGGGTGCAGTGGCAGTGGGAAGAGCTCCATCGCCGGTCGGCTGGAGGCGCTGGGTGCGGCCCGCATCGACTGCGACGGGCTGGGCCACCTCGTGTACCAGACGGGGTCGGCGGGCTACCACCGCGTGCTGCAGGAGTTTGGCTCTGGTGGGTACAGTGGTTTAGGTGAAAGACAAATGACATGGCAGGGGTATTATTACTGTTTTTAGTTACATTATATACAGATTAAAGGGGCTGTAGGTATGATCCCAGAGGCGTAAAGGGAGCAAAGGAAGAGTGAAATTCGGAAACTAAACCACCACAAAGAGTCCCTTCTCTCTCTATTCCCTCACTCCTTATGTTTATAACATTTAGTGCTGCAGCACTTCTAAAATCAATATTGGCTCACGTAGAGGAAGACGAAGTCAATCAGAAACAGATCTTCTCACTAACAAATGACATTCAAATAATAGCTCTAACCCTATAAAAAAGTGTTTTTGATGCACGTATTTGTAAAGGTTGGTGTTTGTGTGCAATTCATTTTTAGAAAGCTCTCCCTTTTTGTTGTTCATTTTAGATCTTCTTAACGAGGACAAGTCCATCAACCGGCGGGAACTTGGAAGGAAGGTGTTCGGGAGCAAGGTCTGTGTGTGTTTGTGTCTGTCTCTGTGTGTCTGTTTGCCTGTGTGCCATGCCACTATGTATTTTACTCCATTGATGTTCCCTCTTCTCCACAGGAGCGGTTAAAGGCGCTGACGGACATAGTGTGGCCTGAGATCGCCCTTCTGATTAAGGAGCAGATTCAGCAGGCAAGGGATCAAGGTACTGTAGTGTACTTAGATAACACACCAGCTTGTAATGAATCTCCTGCAAGGGAACTTTAGTTTGTAACCAGTATCCTCCTGTTACTTGTTAACGTGCATGATTTAAGAAATGGCGGATCGTTAAAAAGAGGAAAGTCCTTGGTCACTGTCAATGGCTTTTGATATTGCGGCCCGTTTTGTGACACAGCTGTGCTGATGGTCATGTGACGTGTCCCTCCAGGTAAAGAGGTGTGTGTGATGGACGCAGCGGTTCTGCTGGAGGCGGGCTGGACAGACATGGTCCATGAGGTCTGGGTCACCCTGCTGCCGGAGGAGGAGGTGAGACAGAACCTCCCAGCTCATTGGTCCATATACACATGCACCCACCCCAACCACCTTACCAAGTTAGCTTCTGAAGGCTGTTTTTGGCACTAGCCAGTCATTTGTGTCATTATTGAACGTGTTATTTAGGGGAGGGTTTACAGTGAAGGTTTAGGAGCAAGTCATCAAGGTTCTTGCCCGAAGATGCTACAGCTTGACCTCAGACGGTGGCAAGTTGAACCCTCTAACCTCAGAGAGACGATGGTATTCTGACCAGCAGGGCACCGATAGCCTGTCAGAAGTGTATCACAGGACCAGGGAAGTGTTGTGATAGCGTAAGGTGCTCGATTCTGAGACAGAGTTTATAGGGTAAGAACCCCAATGTCTTCCTGTAGGCATATATCGGAACTCACTCAGTCGCTTTGGATAATTACGTCTGCTAAATTAGTGCTATAGGTCAAATGTGATATGTTAAATGGAGATTACACCAGTAATGTTGAGTCCTTGATTCCGATTGGGTCAATTACGGGATACCTTCTGCCTTTACACCGTTGTCGATCAATGCGCCACAAATCCCCGCAGCACAAGTAAATAGGCTCGATGTCCGAGTTCAACATTTCCGACAAAGTTCCCGGTGAGGTTCTCCACGTGGGTGCATCAGATCAGACCCATACCGGATCAATGTTCCCCCCAGGCCGTGTCCAGGATCACGGAGCGGGACGGGGTGAGCCGGGAGGACGCCCTGCGCCGCCTCCGGAGCCAGCACCCGACCGGGCAGCAGGTGGAGCGGGCCAACGTGGTGCTGAGCACGCTGTGGGAGCCAGCGGTCACACAGAGACAGGTCAGACACAGCCACTGCTTACATAGAGGAACGCATCCATCCATGCACGCACGCATGCTCGCACACACCGGTACCTTTTAAGGTCTGTTCTGGATTCTGCGTTTAATGTAGTTTCGTGGCCATAAGAAGGGGCAGCACCTGTATAGAAATATTTATTTTAGTAGTAAATAAAGTAAAAGTAAAAAGTAGTTTACAAAGGAGTTTCATACATTGAAGGAGGGGTATGGGGGAATGTTGAGGACAAGAATAACTAGAGTTCTTCATGGGTCGGGGCAGTGTCTGGTAGGAGGTTAGTCTCTCTGGGCCTGGGGACACACAGCGCGGCTAGAGGCAGGGGAACAGGGAATTAACCAAAGTATCCCCTAGTCCTTTAACCAGTGTCCATTTAGGGATTCCAGAGCATTCAAGTCCTTCTTATAATTCCTCTTTTTTTCAATAGTTTAAACAAGACATCCAACACATATTTGGTGGGGCTGTTTTCCACTCTTCCCCCCTCCCCCCCCCCGACTGGCAGCCTCTCGGTTCCTGGTTGATGAGAGGCTGTCTGTTTATGACGGGAGAGGCTTTATTAGGGAGTGGTTGCAGGTGAGGCTGAATGCCCAAACAGCAGCAGTGTGGAGCTGACCTGATCGTTAATGACCTCCCCCAGCGTCTGTCGCTGTCCCGGGTGCTTAAGTCTCTGACCAGCCTGGTTCCCACAATACATGTACTATTTATATAGGCACATATTCTAAGTCAATTTCACGGCCATTTTGACAGCCTACATTAAAACACATCCACCATGTGTGATTTCTGACACATGACATTTAGTAACCTTGAAACGCTGTCGTTCCAAGGTTCTCAAGGCCTGGAACCTGCTCCAGGAGAGAATCGTCCAGAGACGGGCTGCTCACCAGGACCCGCACTGAAGACTAAGACTGGGGGAAGCTCAGCGCTGCACCGTTCAACATGAGGGAGTTCTGCCTTTTTATAGAGCACACATCTGAGTCAACCTACCAATCACAGCAGGCCCTCAGTGGTCACGTGACCAAGGCAGGGTGTGCATGACATGTGAATCGACAGGTTTTTAATGGAACGTTTTTTTTTCTTCAAAACGACAAGGCCGATGGTGAGGAATGTTAAACTGGGGATGTGGAACTGTTGGAGTTGCTTTGGCGATGAAGAGGTACTGCGGCCGTTGGTGGTCAGAAGGCTCAGAGATCACCCTGTGGATATTAACCTGAGTCAACTGAACATTTTATCACATTTAGTAGATCCTAACCCAAAGATTAGATTTGGAACAACTGCTGACACTTTTTACTAAAATGAATTCTGTAATTAATAAAATTAAAGAAGTAAATATATATATATATATTAAGATTGTAGTAATGTTACAGCATAATGTAACGATAAATTACCCTAAAAATTATTAAACGGAGAATGGGTCGACTTGTTGTCATCATTTTTCATTGTATTGCACTCAACAGAGGGTTGCCCAGTTTAATATATCTCTATAGTCAGACGAGAGATTCATCTTCCTCTGATCGATCACCTGTCAAATTCCTCAACTGTATACGGAGGCCAACGTGTTTATTAGCATGGCTTGGAACAACAGCAGAAACCAAAACATTTACTTCACCTTACTACTTACTTACTTCACAATGTCTAGCAACAGGCAGCAGTTTATAAAAAAAAACTATTTTTGGTTAAAGGTATGTGTATTTTGTAAAAAAAAAAAAAAAAAGTAGTTATAGCTATACATTATAGCTCATATGTTAGACTTGTAAATTCCTGTAGGGAGTTTTTAAGGCAACAAAGAAGATAAAAATGAAATTGTTCTTGACCTGGTGAATGCATTCCATCCAAACACTGTCCATTTGTTTGCTTGAAGTGGCTGGTGGTGTTGAATTTTAAGTCCTAGACGAGTTTCATACAAATCCATGTCCAGCTCTGGTCAAATTAGAACTATTCTAGAACGACTCTCAGTTTTGCCGAGCACAGCGCCTCCCCGAGGTCGTTGGTGGCTCTGCAGGAGTAAATCCCAGAGTCCGACTGTTGCAGACCGGTAAGGACTAGCGAGCAGCTCCCCTCCTCGCTTTGCTCTGCAGTCGTCCTCGATGTTTCTACCAACCGCTCGTTGTTCAGGAGCCACTCTATGGCAGGTTGAGGGTAACCTGTATATTTACAAGGAATGAGTTTTAGTTTTTCTATAGCACCTTTTAAACACAAAGTAGCATTGACTCAGCCTTTAGACAGGAATAACATTAAGGACAATTAGTGAAAGACAAAATAACATACCGTATAAGTAGGAATAATAGTTGCAGATATACATTTTCTTTTAAAGACAACACTGTTCCATTGTGAGCCCTAAGAAAAGTGTAAAGTGCTAACGCATACCTCAGCTGTTGTGTGCATTATTATTATTGTTAAGGCCTATAGGAACTCATATTATACTACTATCATTTAGCATCATTATTGCGGTGGCCCTAGAAGCTGAGGCCTACTCTATTTCTGGTCTAAACTTTGTTGAGCAGCAATAATCAACATAATATCTATATTAAATATTAAACATTGTCAAATCTGCTCTAGTAATGACTGCATTACATTAATTCCATCAAAGCTGCTCACAAGCGAAAAATGGCAGCAGAAATGATGTTTCTCTCTCCCGCTCTGTTGTTGTTGTCCCGGTGGGCCCCAGAGAGCATGTAGAGCTCCAGGCTCTTGTCACCATGGTGATGAAGGCAGGGCGCACTCGTTCTCAAAATGGTTGACCGGACAAATAAAAGAAATGTTCTCCGTAGCCAGGGGGAATTAGTGCATGGGCTTGCACTTATATAACACAGAACCAAAAGAGAAGATGAAGAAGGCACGGTGATGTCGGTGTGTCGTACCGTCGACCACGCAGCTGAGCCGGGCGGTCCCCCCCTCCGCCGGCACGGCGTCCCTCAGGGTCAGCTTGAAGCGGGGCTCCTTATGGAGCTGCTCGTCAAGCCTCTGGATGGCCTGCTCCGCCTCGCCGCCCCACGCCAGCTCTGGAGGAGCACCAAGCAACACGTTAGAGCGGACCTGATGTCAAACAGCCCTGCTGCAGCCTGCTTCATAATTTATGGTTGACCTGACCTAAAACACCACTACTGTAGCCTGCTTTATACTTTATGGTTGACCTGACATAAAACACCACTACTGAAGGCTGCTTTATACTTTATAGTTGACCTGAACTAAAACGTCACTACTGAAGCCTGCTTTATACTTTATGGTTGACCTGAACTAAAACCCCACTACTGAAGCCTGCTTTATACTTTATGGTTGACCTGAACTAAAACGCCACCACTGAAGCCTGCTTTATACTTTATCGTTAACCGACTCTGACCAGACATTTTGTGCGCAAGCCCAAAGAGGGACTGGCTGACTACTACTTCTTTGCTTAACCAATCTTTAATCAGGCAGGTTAATTGTTAACTGATCCTCATTTATAATAGAGCCATAGAAATACAATAACAAAACACCTATAAATTAGAAAAACAGGGATTTCATCATCTGTGAAAATACCCATCAAGGTGTTAACAACTTAACAACCTTTGAAGTAGTTAAGTGAGATGTACAACTAAATGTTACTTTGAAATATAGTATCACAGTTACTGTATTACAACCCCCCAGTCATACCGTGAGGAGGTACTGAATAAATTGTACCCGAGTGCAATACCCAAGGAAACACCATCCGTAACCAGAGGAAAAGAGTAATGATTACTGCACAACATGCTGGTCAGGTTGGCCAACTCTCACTCTGCTGGCATGCGACATGCTTTCATCTGCAGCCTCACGCTACCCATTCAGGGTTTAGTTCTCATTATTAAACCAAGCAAACAAATTCGACTCTAGACGATAGCATGCCGGAAATGGTATGGTAATGGTAAATTACTTCCTGATTGCTGCACGATGCTTATCTCCGTGTAGATTGGACAGCGGGAAAAGTTCAGACGGGAACGCGTCTTTGACCCTCAGTGAATGAACCCGTGTGCCCATTATTGGGTTAACGTAGTGTCTGATATTATGAATTTGTGCTTGTTTCCCTGGGTGAAAGCAGTCCTGGTGTTGGCGTAGTTGGGCTATATCCTTAAATCTTAGAACTAAGCTCCAGCTCACCTCACATGTGTATGGAAGCTGCATACTTTTTAAATCCTTGGTGGTCAATTTAATCCAAATACTATGTGCATGTGATTAAGTGCGTGGCGGGCAGCTTGGATTTTGATGTCCATGGCGTCAAAGTCTCACTCAGGCCGGGTACACAACGTTGGCGAACCTGAGCAGAAGGAATCAGAGAGCAGAGATGCTTATTGCCTTACCCTCGCTGGGCTCTGCAGGGAAGTCGGGTCGGAAGGACAGGGCCGCCATCCGGTTGAGGGCCTTTACAGCCCAGGCTGTTTTCTACCACACACACATGAACACAAACACACAGGAATCAGTTTATGAAGAGATCTCTCTCTCTCTCTCTCTCTCTCTCTCTCTCTCTCTCTCTCTCTCTCTCTCTCTCTCTCTCTCTCTCTCTCTCTCTCTCTCTCTCTCTCTCTCTCTCTCTCTCTCTCTCTCTCTCTCTCTCTCTCTCTCTCTCTCTCTCTCTCTCTCTCTCTCTCTCTCTCTCTCTCTCTCTCTCTCTCTCTCACACACACACACTTGAAGCACCCAGTCCCAGGTTCTCGTGATAAGTAGTATGAGTAGGATTGGCCTACACCACTGTGCTTTGTTAAGTGCAGTAGTCGGGCCACTACACGTGTCCATGAATCGGGTGAGGTGTGTTTACCTTCCACTTGCGGCGCGCCAGGAAGGTTTTCATCTTCTTCTTGCTCAGAGTCCGGTTTCTGTTGGGGGGGCGGGAGTAGTACGCCATCCAGGGGTGGGCCAACGCCTGGTCACATGACAGCCTGTTCCTAGAGGGGGAGGGGGGGAAGACAAACACTCTTATGTCAATCAACATTGCATTTCTGTCTCATTGAGAGCATTATCCCTAGGTAATATGGGTAGATAGTATGGGGGCCGACTACAGGACAGGATTGGACAAGCTTCACTAAACACACTCCTGCCTAACGCACTCCAACACTGAGAACTAAATAAGAACCAAATTCCATTCAAACCATTCAGTCTTGTATTCCGTATGTTAAAAAAACACTGTGGCCCTGAGAGCTCAGCACACTGCCGCTTAAGAAAACCCACGCAAATAGACAAAACACAAGCAAACTCAGAAAACATGCACAGCTTTTTCAAAAATGCGCTCCAAATTCCACGCGTCTCACAACACAATACAGACACAGCACATAAAAGAGCTGCGCAGTAATTACCCCAACGGAAGTGCTTCCTGCAATTAAAATGATAAATACAATTTAGCTCATTACCACCCCAATTGACAGATCACCGACTTCAATTATGTAATGAGACACAAACCGTGGGAACACCGTTGCCGTTTGGTGTAAACTATGGGACTATTTCCAGATTCCCAGGAAAGATTATGACGGGAAACGGAAGATAAAATAAAATCTGCAATGATTGCGCGTCTATTGTTGTCATAAGGTAACGTTGATTGTGGCGAAAATCAAGCCCTGGGAAAGGAGCGACACACACGGTGAAAAACGCTGATAACTTGTAGTGATTAATCCCGTTTGCAGCCGCTTACAAATCTCAACAGCCACAGAATGGATTTAGTTTAACGGAATGGTTTAGGAATCATTCAATGGTTTACTTTGACCGATTTTGTTAGTTTGTATAATGGAGTTAACAGGACAAGTCGCAGGCAATCCACCTGGCATTTCATGATTAGCGCTGCAGCAGATGTCATGCAGCAGAATTGATCATTGCAAACTGAGGTGATGGACATAAACTGTGTCCTTTTGCCCTATTAATGATACAAATAGGCCTAATATAAAAAATGTCCGTTTTGGATTTGGGAACACATTTGAATGATACATTCGGGTAAAAAAAACAACACTGCTATTTCACGAAATGGGTTGCCTTTTCCCTGGATCTGATTCATCTAATTTTCGGGAAAAATATTAAACCCTATTGTAAACGCAGCGTGTTCCTGACATGACTTCTGTGGATGGAATTGCTCCCGTGTCTTTAAGCTGCGCACTTGTTTTAAAATGAATGAGGATGTTTTCTTCATGTGCGTGTGTTTAGTCTATTTGCATTTGTTTTCTTAATGCGTCGCCTCAAACCAACCTCAGGTCCTTTTGCAGCAGGGAGCTGATGAAGCCTCTGGCCTCGTCCGAGATGTCCTCGAAGCTCTCCTCGTCAAACTCGTAGCGGGCCGCCGTCACCAGAGCCTGGGTCTCCGTGACGTTGTCTCCCTGGAAGGGGCTCTCCCCGCTCAGCCTGCCGGCACAAAGACAGACCAGTGTGAACAGGACTGGGAACACTCACCCACTCCTGTAGAGCAGCGGTGTTACTGGTCACTTATCACAACGTTGGACAGCGATTCACTCCTTGCTGGGAGTGATTGGCTAGAAATGATGCGGGTGAAACGGTTTAGCTAGCCGGGGCCAAAGAAGTCCTTTGCCGCCCACAGCTCTAATAGTTGGGTTTGAACGGTTCCCAAAATTCACGGTTCGGTTCATATCAGGGTTTTGATGTTTTCGGTTCGGTAGGATATGTTTTATGGAAAGTAGGGGATAAAACAAGTGAATTGTAAAAAAAAATATATATACAGCAAAACAAAAAATATATATATAAAAGTTTGACATTATTAACCCTAACCCTAAACAAGATATTTCCACATGAAGCAGGCAACCGGCTAAAGCCCTGGGGACTTACAGGATGTAACAGATGACTCCGATGCTCCACATGTCAGTCTCAAGGCCCACCGGCTCGTAGTTGACCACCTCGGGGGCCATGAACTCTGGGGTGCCGTGCATCACCTTCAGCACTTTATCGGGCTCTGGTAGACGGAGACAAGTAGGTTGAACAACATCAAGAACATCACCATCACTATCAGCACAACCAACAGCATCACCAGCCTCTGGAAGACGAAGACAAGGAGGTTGAACCACATCAAGTACATCATCATCACCAACACCATCACTCAAACCATCCCCATCTGATAAAGCTAGGCAAGAAGGTTGAAGAACCTAACACTCACTACTAACTGATCATCTTACCCTTCACAATGAACACATCAACACAGTAAAGGGATCTAGGTCAGATTTATGTGGGTTAAAGGATGTTAAGTGGCTGTACCAGCACAACCGTTTGCAACATTAGTCTTCAAACGGGAACATCCTCATCATGACAAGCTTGACAATAGGGCTGTACGGTGTGAACTAAAATGTATATCATGGTATGATTTGAGGCATAGACGGTAACGGTATTATATCACAGTATGTTAATTTGATCTTCTTAATTCGATACAAATGCTTCTGAGGGGGGTAAAATGCTGGTTAGGCAGCAAAACTGCATAGAAAAAAATGTGTGTTTGTGGGCATGTAACGCGTACCTGGGATCGAGGGTTTTGACCATCTCTTTAAAGCCCTTTCTATAGACATTTTGAAACGGGACCATGTCCTTGCACAGGTAAACTGTGACGACATTTGTCATCTCGTTCCACCACTGGCCTTTTTTTGTCGTTAGGACTGGCTTTTGAGCGTCTTTCTCGTACGGTGTGGAATGAGAGCTTGTGAAGGGACTATTGCACAAGCACGCAGGCGCAAGAAGGCAAGAAGGCGCTGAAAAGTAACGTTGTGCGGAATTGAAAAAGTTTTGTGACCATATTTTCAGTAATTGCGCGTAAATTAACTTTTTACATGAAAAAGTAGTTACGTTACTGTATTTGTTAATTTCTTTGTAACGTGTTACACACAACACTGTCCACCAGTCACACAGGTCTCACGGTAACGTCAAAATCCATACCGGTGTACTTTCTACACCGTTTATACCATACACCCCTACTTGACCATCTTATTATGGGTTGGTCACGATCCTCCACCCCCCACAAGCCTGAGGGCATGAGCAGTCTAGTGGCAAGGATGTGAAGAACCTTGGTGCTCAACTATGCTCTAGTGGAACAGGTCTGCGCCCCTTTACACTGCCCCTTTACAGTGTGAACCCTATACCCGATTGGCACTAGTCCGGGCCCCTCAACCCCAGGCCTGTACCCTACTCTAGTTGTACATTTTTTACCCAATACCAAAGTAGTACTAGTCAGTACCCTATACCCTAGTGGTCTGTACACCATTGTGGAACTATACACTGCTCTCCTCCAGAGTACCTTGAAAACGACCTGGCCTGCCCTACAAAGTCCCCTTTCGCCACCAGTCAGCAGCCAGTCGGCATCCAGTCAGCAGCCAGTCAGCCGCCAGTCAGCAGCCAGTCAGCAGCCAGTCAGGTGGACTCACCCAGCTTGCTGGCCAGGCCGAAGTCGATGATCTTGACCTGGATGTCGGTGGAGTCGACGCACACGATGTTCTCGGGCTTGAGGTCCAGGTGCACGATGTTCTGCTTGTGCACGTACTGCATGCCCTCCAGGATCTGCTTCATGTAGCGCACGCTGGTGGGCTCCGTGTGCTCGAAGCTCTCGTGCACGATGCGCTCAAACAGCTCGCCGCCTGTGATGCTGGGGGGAGGGAGGTCTTGTTTGATTTGACTGAAGGGCGTTTGTTGTACCTTGGCCAAGCCACGACCGGTGAAAGGTACGCCACACACAAACCTGTGATGATCGGACCATTGCTACACTTTCACTGTGTGGAAGTGTAGCAAGTGTGAAACACAAAATATCAATAATTTGAAATGGAAAAGGATTAATGAAAAAGGTTGTAACATAGTAAGGAATTATTCTGACCGCCTTTAGCATTTGTGTAAAATACGCATAGATAGAGCCTACCTTATATAGGATATATTTTCTTTTTTAACTCTCTTCATATACTTTATTAAATGCCAGTGAACCCAAATCATGTGAAAAAAATGTCTAAAAAAAGTGTGTAAAATGTGGTTTCTATGATCTTAAACATAGCAATCTGTGCTATTTTGTCACTTGTACAAAAATAACAGCATCATTTAGAAAAAACTGGTGTAAAACCTCTGCCGATCAGTTTGTGGATGTTCTCTATTTTGAACTCTACTTCACATTGGTGCATGTGGATGTGTGGACCTCCATCTGGGACGCAGTTCATGTTGTTGTCTGCGTCTGGGGAGGGAGGGGGGGGGGTGGGGTGGTTAGCCCCTCGGACGTGGCGTTAATGTATAATTAGAACACTGTGGGATTAACACAAATGCTGAGAAAATGCTTGGAGTTCTAGGAAGGAAAGGGAGGAGTTATCCTGATGGGGCCACACGCCCAAGAAGCTTAACCCTCCTGGACGGAGTCAACACATTAACCGCTCCAGACGGAGCTCCACACATCCATATGCACCGCGGTGGTAGACTATCCTCACCCTCACAAAATCAGAGTTCGGAGTAAAATTAAATGAGTTCCTTCCATTAATTAAAAATATGTCCTTCAACTGGTTACCGGAGACTGATAGATGTTTTTGTTTTCTGTTTTTTTCAAAATTACACTTTAATTAATTGAATAGTGATCTAACGGTGTAGAATACTAAGTTGAAGATTATAGAAGACACACAGAACAGGAAGGCATCCCTTTCAAATGCATCCACTGATTCCGCTGCCGTTACACCCACAGGCCACACCCTCCCCTCCAGGCCGGGGTACTCACTACTCCATCACCATGACGACCTCCGAGGCGGTGTCGTACGCGGCGAGGTACTGGACCAGCTTGGGGTGGTGCAGCAGGTTCATGATGTCCATCTCCCTGCGCGCCGCCGCCCGCTCCTTGGCCGTGTGGCCGCGGTAGAACTTGCCGGCGTAGACCTCTCCGGACTGCTTGTGGTGGAGCAGGAGCACCTGGCCGAACCGCCCCCTGGGGAACGTTCAGGAGAATATAAGTGGAGGGGCTCATGGCTCAGTACACTCAGGCACCCACCGCGGGCCGTGGTCAGCTAGCGGCCATCTTGGCTCCAAACGCTAGCAGGGTGGGGGAACTGAATGGAACCAAGATGGCCCCTTGGTAAATAAGGCCCATGTAGGACATACGCCCTGCAGCGTTCAACGTTCGAGTGCCACCTGCCCGGGGCCTCCGCCCTACACTACATGTCCATCCCTCCCTCTTTCAACCCACTTCACTGCTCTATCCATAAGTACAAAAGCCCACAATAAATAAATCAATAATTCAATCAATCAATCAATAAATATTTATACAATTTGATCCAATTTGATCTAACATGCAGATACGGATAGTATTTTGAGTTAAGCTATGCCTTTAAGAAGTTTGTTTGGTTTTTCTGAAACAGCTTCAATACATTTACAATGAAACCCAATCATAAGTCCCATACGTACACGCCCAGTTTCTTGCCCACGGTATAGTGGTCGCTGACTGTATTCTTGGTGTCTACGGTCACCGTGACGTACGTCGGCTCCTCCTCCTTTCCCCCTGAAACACAGCACAACAGGGAGTTGGAAAGCGTACATTTCACCAGGACGATGCCAATAATCACAGAGCAATAGTAGTGAACAAACCCGCTGTCTCCAGTTTGACCAGCTCCGACTCCTCACTCGGTTCACTGGCACCCGAAAAGTTGTAGGCCCTGACGCGGAACCGGTAGGGAACCTGGGGCTCCAGTCCCGATCGTACCCGCAGGGAGGTGCTCATGCATCGGTTGGCCACCACACTCCAGTCCCCTGCTTGGCCCGGGCCCACCGCCCTCTTCTCCACCACGTAGCCCAGGATGGCGGAGCCCCCGTCGTAATTGGGGCCGCCCCAGGACAGCACCAGGGAGTGGGTGGACAGCTGGGACACCACGGGGGGGGAGCCAGGCGCTTGGGGAGCCTCTGTGGACAACACACACCGGGAGGTCACCTGGAGGGCCCCTGGAAGACTATAGCAGTGTTGGGACATCCTCCCACGATTTGACATGAAACCGAACCCTCAAGGATCTATTCCCAGCCCTCTCTGTTTCACTTGGCTCCCATAACCTGTTTTAGTTGGGAAAGGAATCGAGCACAGAATCGGAGAAAGGCCAAATAGCTGTCCCCTAACAGCTGAGCTTCAACATTATAACAAACTGAAATCATTGTTCAGTGCCTCTTGAAGGCCCTGAGATACAACAACAACAACGATTGCAGCAAAATTAGTTGTACAAAAATTATACAGCAGAACATGTTAAAAATGAAAAAAAAAGGATAATCAGATCATTATTATCATTAGCAAAAACCCCATTCGAGTGACACAATCCAAAATTGTCTCTCAAAAAAAGAAGCCAAATGATGAACAATCATTTGTAATGTGTTCCACATGACCATGAGCAAAACCCCATTTAATTGACATGCTTCACAAGCCCCGCCCCCTTCGCCCTCTCACCAATGACACTGAGGTAGATGCTGTGGTGCTGAAGGCCGTGGCGGTGTCGTACAACCAGCGTGTACGTTCCCCTGTGGCGGGGCATTGTGTGGCTGATTAGCAGCGTGCTTTCTGATTGGCTGCTGCTGACGCGGGTCTGAGGTCCGTCGACAACTTCCTGGAGGGCAGGGAACATATACCCATGATGCATTGCTCTCCCCCACTTGTCAAACTCTGACTTTACCTACACAGTACGCACCTCGCCCAACCATTTCTACCACTGACCTTAACATCTCTACCCTATTTGCTGATGGAACCTAATTGCTCAGAATCTGCAGCTGCGTAGAGCAGTCTCGTGGAAAAGTTTTGTGGAGAGGTATTGGAATGAGAAGGGAAAGGATGGGTGAGGAGGAGAGGGGGCTTAATTCTCAGAAATGCAGGCTTTCTTAGTTTGAATCCTCAAATTGTACCTTGTGTACATTCCCTGCAGAATACGCCGTCTGTTTTGAATCAAAAGTCAAGTGGGAGTACAAGTCACGCCAAGACAAGCAACCCCATAAGCGGTCAACACACGCAAACACATGTCCTCCTCCACACACACTCCACCTTCTCTCTGTTGTGGATCCAGCAGCAGGCCACAGGCAGAGAGCTGCTGCTGAAGGAACAGTGGAGTCTGGTCTGTGCTCCACGCTGGACCTCCAGCTGCTCCTCACAGGCCCCAAACTCCACCACCACTCCTGGGGACGCAGAGAACCACAGACACATCTGGACGTGAGGATACACAAACCAGCATACGGAACACCACAACCACAACCAGAAGATACAAAACACAACCAGAAAATACAAAACACAACCAGGAGATACAAAACACAACCAGGAGATACAAAACACAACCAGGAGATACAAAAAACAACCAGGAGATACAAAAAACAACCAGAAGATGCAAAACACAATTCAATGAAAAAAAAAAAAAAATCAAGCTTAAGCTGACCTTTAATTTTTACTTTAAGGGCTTATTTCCGAATAAAATAACTTTGGGAAATGCTAATGAATTTACCTTTCTTATCAACCTTTGCCGGAGAAGGGCTTGTGGGTTTAGTGTCAGAGCTCCAGGTGTCTCGGCGCCCCACCTCCTTCAGTGTCGCCCTGGGTTTCCATGGTACAGTGGAACTCTTTCGTCTTCCTGTTACCGTCGGGAAGGAAATTGCAGAGGGTTGCAACAACACTGATTGACAAAGAGAAGAGATTTGTTTTCTTTGTTTTCTAAATTCTTCTGTCCAAAACAACGTTTGAAGATTTGATTAAAACCCAAACAAAGGACCTTTCGTTAGAGAAATAACATATATATAGAGAGATATATAGTTTATAGTATGGTTTTAATAATACAATAAAATAAGCTCAACCACAGTGTGTACATTACAAACAAGTGTAGGTTTTGTGTTTAAACAATGATATATCTGCATTAAGAATAAAGGCATTTGAGACTCAAGGAGCAGGATAAGGATGTTTGACCCCTGCTGGAAGGTTCTTCAAATCCCAATCTCCAGTCTCCCTGTAGGCAACATTTTGCAAGATAACCCTAACCCTCTACCTGCACCTTAAATCAGAAGTAGGGGAGATTTGGAACTTGTAAAGAGAGATAGCCGTAGAATGCAGTAAATAAAAAAATTAAAAAAATAAACCCCTAATCACTTCCTCCCTACTTCTCTCTGCCCTTGAGAGGCATTGCATTACACAGACTTCTGAATTCCACAAGGCAGGGTGAATTCCACAACCTCATCAGGGAACCGATGCTCTGATGGGTCAGAAATGAGAAACTGTCTCATACAGAGGCAGGCATACCTGAAACCGATATCCCCAAAGAGTATTGAACTCAATAACTACATGTATCAGGTCTAACAAGTTACACTCAAATGATAGCTCTTTAATGACTTTCATGTCACGTCTGCTTAACATGAATGCATACATCGTAAATAGGTGCTCGATAATAACCAAAGAGGTTAGCTTATTTTTGTACCGGGGTTAAAAAAAACAACTGGATTGTTTTCTGCTTGACTAGAGACCTGAATGTAGAGCCGGTGATGTGGTCTGAAGCCCTGGCTTACTGCCTTACTGCCTGTCCAGCGGTAGAGATAACAGCTTCATATGGAACACATGTTACCTTGTGTTCCATATGAAGTAAGAAGCATGATGGGGACAAATACAGATGGAGTAAACTGGAGGATCCTATTTTAACTGATTGATAATAATAATAATAATAATAATAATAATAATAATTGATCAGTTTTTTATAGCTCTTTTCTAAGTGCCGTACTCAAAGACTCTTTAAATAAGAAAGGAATACATACGGACAGTACAGACAATCAAACAAAAGGAAAAGAGTGAACACAGAGACAGGTCATTAAGGAGCAGGTAGGGGTTAGACAGTGAATACAGAGACAGGTCATTAAGGAGCAGGTAGGGGTTAGACAGTGAATACAGAGACAGGTCATTAAGGAGCAGGTAGGGGTTAGACAGTGAATACAGAGACAGGTCATTAAGGACCAGGTAGGGGTTAGACAGTGAATACAGAGACAGGTCATTAAGGACCAGGTAGGGGTTAGACAGTGAATACAGAGACAGGTCATTAAGGACCAGGTAGGGGTTAGACAGTGAATACAGACACAGGGTTAATCATCTTGTTCAAGGAGGCTGACAGGTGTTTGAACAGAGGACTTTTCAAATGGAAGACAAACAAACCAGCCACTTATCCTGACCCTACATAATGATCTAATAGACATTGATGCCATGTATATAACAGACATGTTATATATATATTTCTACAAAGGGGGATTAATAAAGGACTATCTTATCTTATATACATAGA
This sequence comes from Gadus chalcogrammus, assembly GCF_026213295.1. Taxonomy (NCBI): domain Eukaryota; kingdom Metazoa; phylum Chordata; class Actinopteri; order Gadiformes; family Gadidae; genus Gadus; species Gadus chalcogrammus. The sequence continues at coordinate 15,643,821 of NC_079429.1, forward strand.
GTGACTTCTACATTTCGCACACATGTGTGTTCGAAATGTAGAAGTCACTCTATGTGCTTTAATGTTTGTGTCGACAGAGTCGACACAAACATTGATCTCCTGTAAATGCTGGAATGTTAATGGTGGGTGTGTGCATGCATTAGTATGTTTCTGTTTTGCAAGTGTGTGTGCCCATGTGCGTGGGCGGATGTGTGTGTGTGTGTGTGTGTGTGTGTGTGTGTGTGTGTGTGTGTGTGTGTGTGTGTGTGTGTGTGTGTGTGTGTGTGTGTGTGTGTGTGTGTGTGTGTGTGTGTGTGTGTGTGTGGGCCTGAGTAATTGTCCCAAAGCCTGGCAGCATAGCTGCAACAACTACAATAACAAAACATGGTGTGTGTGTGTGTGTGTGTGTGACAGTTACACCCCAAAAATTTTCTTCAGTTGGAGACTGGCCTGGGGGAACGGGAGCCAGAAAGAGCTTCATCAGGTTCCTCCCCCGCATCCAGGGTGAGATCAGAGGAGATTAACATCCAGTGTCTCCCGTTCAGGATGCTCCTGGTCTATCCCTGCCCTGCCTTCTGTTATGTAAAGGAATTCAAATTCAACCATCTAACACGCCCACCGGGAACAGGTCCACTCTCTACCTTCTTGTATCGCAGACTTTTCCTGAGGTGTTATCAAAACAGTTTAAATGCTAGAATTGTTTAACTTAAATCCCGTTTAGTGAGCTTTCCTCCTCTCTGAATGTTAACCTTTCTCGCTAGTCAAATAGAAGGAGAGGCTTTCCTTCCGTATTACGAGTCGACCAGATCATCTGCGTCTTATAGGTTGCTTCTTAAACCATGTCAATGTAAGAGGGGGAGGATTCCATAGGGGCTTATCTATGATAGCATTGGCTCTTGATTCAATGTTGTTTCTTTGTACATATTCTTTGGCAGAATAGAAGGATTGTGGGACACTTGATGAGGCACTTGAATGTCTATGTCTATGATGTCTATGTGTACTGTGCAATGCTATTCCGTAATACTTCGGTTTTGTAAGTCAAGCTTTGGTGAGATGGGTCTAGTGTGTTTTTAATTAAACAGCTTTTAAACCAAAATAATACTCACCAAACAAGTTGTGTGTGTGTGTGTGTGTGTGTGTGTGTGTGTGTGTGTGTGTGTGTGTGTGTGTGTGTGTGTGTGTGTGTGTGTGTGTGTGTGTGTGTGTGTGTGTGTGTGTACCTGCTGAGGGCGACTCCTCTGTTGGTCCATGCTGAAGGGCCGGGGACTCTCTGCAATCCCCCTTCTGCCGCCCCTCTTCCACCACCTCCTCCACCTCCTCCACCTCCTCAACCTTCTCCATCTCCTCCACCTCACACACGTCCTTGCCCCGCGGCCCCGCACTGGGCTGGATGTTTAGCCGGAACGTGGAGATGTAGGTCTTCCTACCCTTTTCCTCCCTCTTCTCCTCCTCCTCCTCCTCATCTCTCGGACCCCCGTTCATAGCTGAGCTTGGGGCGACCCAGCGGGACGAACCAGGGACTCTACTTGCTCCAGAGCGTGCGTCTCTCTCTCTCTGTCTGCACTGGACCTCTCTCCCACTCATCTGCTGCCCTGCTGGGACGTCCCAGGGAGGGACTCTGCGCTCCTGGCTCGTCTGGTCACCCAAAGACCCTCCTCCTCCTCCTCCTCCTCCTACCGCAGGACCCTCCCCCTCTGCCCCGACCTCTCTCTTCCTAGGAAACGGCCCGTTGCATCAAAAGAGCAATTAGCCGGACCAGGCATTCCAGCGCCGTTAGTGGCTACAGCAGGGGGACAGGAAGGAGAGGGAGATCGATGGGGAGATGGAGGGCGAAGTGGGAGAGGGGAGGGAGGGAGGACACAACATGTGTTGAGAAACAATTAAAAGTTTGTGTGTGTGTGTGTGTGTGTGTGTGTGTGTGTGTGTGTGTGTGTGTGTGTGTGTGTGTGTGTGTGTGTGTGTGTGTGTGTGTGTGTGTGTGTGTGTGTGTGTGTGATAGAGAGGGAGAGAGAGAGAGCTTGCAAAAGAGAGAGTGAGACATAGAGTGAGATCGAAAGAGGAAGAGGTTGCGTGTGAGGAGACTAAACATTTCATGTAGCACAAACACAACATTCTACATTGAGCTCTACATGTACACAGAGGCAGTGACAGGGAAAAGACACACACACACACACACACACACAATACAGCAACACACTGAGTCACAAACACCAATCCCTCTCAGAGCGTCATACACTGCAGTCTACAACACTTACCTGCTGCCCCTCTTTATAAGGAATACCTCCCCGCTCAGAGAAACCAGCACACACACACACACACACACACACACACACACACACACACACACACACACACACACACACACACACACACAGAGAGACAGAGACAGACATGTGTCACAACAGGCCAGCTCCTATTCATCCATGCAGAGCAGGCCCGCTAGATGCGGTGAGTGACATCACAGGAGGAATGAAGGAAAACAAGTAGGTCCTACTTCGGCGATTTAACTTGAATTTAACCTCCATGGTAACGCACCTGTGAAGAAACCTTGTATCGCCAAATGGTAGATTAATCGTTTGAGCGAGCGGAACACGTGCTGGGACGTGAAGTAGATCTCTTTGCTGCTATGAAGTATTTCTTTCTCTTCTTTTCTTCAGATGACAATGCGGTGAGATCGGGGCGGCCGCAGGTGAAGTGCCAGGTATACAAACACGACCCAGCGACCACAGTGCCTGCGGTGGGGGGACGGCTGTAGGGCGGGTCTGGTGTTCGGGGTGTGTCGTGTGATGCAGTCGTGTTGTCGCTGCTCGGAAACTTGTGCTTGACGTGTAGTTTGAATCACGCTAAATGTATTGTGTCCACGAAGAACGGTGTTCATTAAAATAACTGATTTTGTTTAGTTGTAATCGTATTTCTTCTAACTTCTAACTCTGACTTACCGTCCCAGATGAAAAAGGCTCCTCGTTGTTTACAAGCAGTTTGTCAGAATTACAGAGGACTAGTTGATGGCGTGTGGGAGGCCTGCAACACAAATGTGTGTCGGAATCAGGAGGGAAACGTGCAAACGAACAAACTAATCACGGCCACATGCTGGAAATAGTTTCCCATGGAAAGTTGTTTTGAAACGGGCCCCCACAGTAAGAGCCTCTAAAGAAAACAAACCCCATGTTCGGTATGCTCTTGGGGACCATATATATGTCTGGGAGTGTGTGTGTGTGTGTGTGTGTGTTTCAGGGAAAAATGACAAACGTGGCGCCTTACAAGCACTTGCATTCTGAAAAAGTCAGGGTTGATCAATAGATTTGAAGAAAACAATTGTTTCAACTCGATCTCTCTCTCGATCTCTCTCTCACACACACACACACACACACACACACACACACACACACACACACACACACACACACACACACACACACACACACACACACACACACACACACACACACACACACACACACGTGCATTACGTGTAGGCCTATATTTTATTTTTTATATAAAGAGAGAGATAGTGTGTGTGAGTGAATGTGTTCTAGGGTGCTGTTAGTCAGTGAACGTGATTTTATAAATGAAGTAAAAGATTAATGTTTTATTTCTTCCATGTAGCTAAGAGTTATGCGTGTCAATGATTGGAAGTAATGAAAGCTGAAAGATGAAGCGTCATTTTGATGCCTCTGGTAAGATTGGTTCCAGGGCAAGGTATGACTCGAAGACAAAGGTTCAACACAAATGTTTATTCAGAGTTACAAATGGTAAATAAGCCACGCCCATAGGCTCTGATTCATCTCAGGTAAATCATCAGTCTGTATTGGTATGGAATGAGGGGTAAGGCTCATTATTTTAAAATATGTATGTTATTTTTGTATCATGTCCCAACAATGAAATACGGATGAGTTGTTGACGCCGTTGATCTGCTGCCACCTTCTGGTTCATAACACCAACAACACACACATCGGGACATGATAGTATAATGCCGCGTTTCCACTGCAGTGTGCGGTACGGTTCGGTTCGCCTCAGTCCGGTAGGGAGGGGGCGGTATAGCCCAGCTCAGTTCCGAGGTTGCGTTTCCACCGCCGACAGTACCCTTTATGGTAAACCGGATGTCGATCGCCGCGGCAGCTACGTAAACATCGTAAACAACTTCTTCCTCCCCAAGAATGCAGAGGAACGTCTCCACCCCCTTGTTCGCCCAAGCAAGCGTTTTACGTGACATGTTCATTGTAAAGAATAATACCTCGAGGCTACTGTTTGTTTGTTTTTATCCCCACGTCGCCCGGAAGTGACAATACTGTCGACCAATCTACGGAGGGGTTGTGTAGCTCGAATTTTCCGGCACCCTTTCAGGCGTCTCATGCCGCGTTTCCACTGCAGGGTGCGGTACGGTTCGGTTCGCAAAGGTGCGGTACGGATTGCGTTTCCACCGCCAAAAGTGGGCGTGACCCGGACTGAGCCGTACTCGTATTGCCCTCGTTTTCAGTACTCCTCCGTTGGGGTACGGAGACGAGACGCCTGAAAGGGTACGGGAAAATTCGAGCTACACACCCCCTCCGTTGATTGGTCGACAGAACCGTCACTTCCGGGTGACGTGGGGATAAAAACAAACAAACAGTAGCCTCGTGGTATTATTCTTTACAATGAACATGTCACGTTAAACGCTTGCTTGGGCGAACAATTGGAGGAGACGTTCCTCTGCATTCAGTGCCGCTGCTAGCTATTTTGGGGCCCTAAGCATAACTCCTTTATGGGCCCCCCCCCCCCCCCCCCCCCCCAAAAAAAGGAATTGGTTTCTGCCAGTTTAACATTTTATTAAAACGCAAAAGTTAAATCTACTTTGTAAACACAGTTCACAGAACAGCCAAAACATACATACAGTAGGCCTACACACAAGTATTGGATTTTTTTTTTTTGGGGGCCCCCTCAGGACTTGAGGCCCTACGCGCAGCGCGTAGTGCGCGTTATGGGAGCGGCGGCACTGTCTGCATTCTTGGGGATGAAGACGTTGTTTACGATGTTTACGTAGCTGCCGCAGCGATCGACATCCGGCCTACCATAAAGGGTACTGTCGGCGGTGGAAACGCGACCTCGGAACTGAGCTGGGCTATACCGGACTGAGGCGAACCGAACCGTACCGCACCCTGCATTGGAAACGCGGCATCAGTAGCCCAACGGAGGAGTACTGAAGATGAGGGCTAAACGAGTACGGCTCAGTCCGGGTCGCGGCCACTTTTGGCGGTGGAAACGCAATCCGTACCGCACCTTTGCGAACCGAACCGTACCGTCCGCACCATGCAGTGGAAATGTGCCATAATAGTAGCATCTTATTTGGATCTTAAAAGATGAAAACTAAAAACAGACTATAACTGTTGATGTTTGATAGGTAAAACAAAGATCGTTCTTTCTTTCTTTCTTTCTTTCTTTCTTTCTTTCTTTCTTTCTTTCTTTCTTTCTTTCTTTCTTTCTTTCTTTCTTTCTTTCTTTCTTTCTACCTTCCTTCCTTCCTTCCTTCCTTCCTTCCTTCCTTCCTTCCTTCCTTCCTTCCTTTCTCTCGATTAAATTCCAAACAAGTTGAGTAAAGATAATGAATCCAGAGTGAAGTAGTTTGCTGTGCTTTGTGTACATTTAATTGAGCATTACAGCTGAGCCCACTCATTCAACGATTTTAAATGGCCTAATTGAGTTTCTTGTCATGGATTCACCTGTTTTTTTGTGTTTTGGTCTCTTCTTTTTCCCAGTTATATAGATCTGCACCAGAGTTTGGGGGGAGAAGCTCTCCTTCAATTAAATTAAATTAATACATTGCGACATAAACAATAAAATACTCGGATACAAAATTTAGTTGCATCAAACGAAGTCGTGAAGGTTTCTCTGATGGAGCGGGGCTCTCGGATGGAGTCCGACCAACGCACCGCTGCTGGCAGAGCGGCACGACGCTGGAGCGGGGCTCCTGGATGGAGCCCGACAGTGACCTCTAGAGGCCGACAGACGAACCGCTGCTGCTGAGGAGCCCGACAGTGACCTCTAGCGGCCAACCAACGCACCGCTGCTGGCTGAGCCAGAAGCGGCACGAAGCTGCTGTCATTGAACCACCGGCTTCACTGCTGTTGTCTGCAGCTAGCTGAGCTTAGCCACGCCGTGCGGTTTCAAGGGCGATCAGAAGACGCTGCAACACGCCACGGTGTATTTCCTTTACCCGGTGCATTCCTACAAATATGAATCCGAGTGACATTTCATTCAAGGTAGGATGGATAGGACCGCTTGCTTTGGTGAGCGGGGTTAGCCGACCTGCTAACCTAGCGCTAACGCTGCCTCTTTTTGAAGACACATATGGGGAACTGTTATGCTTGCAATTACTCCCAATGACTTAAGGTTAAATGGTCGAAAATCTTTAAAAGCCACATCTTTCTCAGAAAACAAAAAAATCTCGTACAACTGATGACTGGCACGCGAGATGCTTCCAGGGATTAGTAGTTATGTTTTATATTAAGGACTAAATTCTTTATTGTACCCGCTCCGTGGAGTTTAAGAGCAGCCTACTAACGTTACACTTATGTATGACACCCCTTTGATGAAGCCTAAAATAGGATAAAGCTACGATGTACTTTATTCATCTGTATCACAATATAAGAGAACGAAGGCAGAAAATAGGTGCCATATACACACACACAATTATTCCTATGCACAAAATGTCAATGCAAAGTAATAATTGTAAACCTTATACATGTAGAAGACGTTTGACAAGACCAACCCATGGTTGCTTTAAGGATTAAGGATGGATTAATAAGAATCAAGAGCGTCTGAAATTGAAAGCGATGTTCTTTTAAAATAGTAAGACGGTCATAGTTTAAGGGATATTCTGCAAATAGGCCTGTCCCATATGTGCGCGTCTTAACGGGGGGGCTGTATCAGGTCCTACCCCCAGTACTATTGTTGTCTGCGTCGCCCCCCGTCTGTCGCAGGCGGCGGCTCCTCCCGCTTGACCCGTTTAATTGCGATGGATGCTTTGACATGGTAAACGGACTGTATTTATGCAGCGCTTTTCTAACCACTCAAAGAGCTTAACAATATTGCCTCACATTCACCCATTCATGCACACGCCGACGGCGGTGTCAACCATGCAAGGTGACAGCCAGCTCGTCGGGAGCAGTCAGGGTGAGGTGCCTCTCACCCTGCCATCTCGACACTCATAGGAGGAGCCGGGGATCAAACTAGCAACCTTCCGGTTACCAGTCAACCCGCTCTACCTCCTGAGCCACATGCCGCCCCGATTGTGATTGAACGGGTAATCGGGTCAAATGCGATACCTCTTCCCCCTATATGTTGTGAGGCGGATTAACGGTACGCTACAGATGACACATCGAGAGCGTTAGATTATGGACTTGCCTTAGACAAAAGCCCCACCATATGGGCAGCTGGTATGGATGGATAAACGTTGATCGCTCCATCCTTTTCTAGGTTCAGCCATTATGCGTTTACCGAGTCGCCGCCGACATTCAATCTGCCGTGCCACGTACTGAATCCGGGCTACTCACGGTCAATGACCCCGCCGACACCGGTGGATGTGTTCCTGGCACGGTGGTGCCGACGACACAAAGCCACAATGAGCATCCTTTAGACTTGCTCTTTCAACGGAAGTTGGGTCAGTTTAGTCAAGTGCTGTGCGTGTCACACGCACGTACACGCGCAAGCTTAGGTAGGAAAGCGTTCATTCATAAAGTGTGTGTGTGTGTGTGTGTGTGTGTGTGTGTGTGTGTGTGTGTGTGTGTGTGTGTGTGTGTGTGTGTGTGTGTGTGTGTGTGTGTGTGTGACCTATTTTTTTCCAGTTTAAAGCACTGTTGGCCGTGCGCTTTCTGTTAATAACATGTTTGTACCCATTGCTCTCTGTCTGGGAATGAGCTTGGCTTATGTTATCTGTCTCATCGTATTCGCGTTCAGATTTTCGTATTTGTTTCTTACGGCAATGGGTCAAATGTCAACAACATGACAGCAAATTAAAGTACTATACAGCGAAATGTCAGTGATGCTTGACTCTAAATCATTCATCATGCAGTTAACCCTTGGAAAACGTTGCATGTGTTTGTAAATCTTTGTCCATAAAAACAGCTGCATGTAATCCATTTAGTAAGTAAGTATAGAAATGCCCTTCCACAAATTTTTGCAATGTTGCTATTTCTATGAGTCTACAGATCCTCCATCATATTTCCCTGTAGATTCCACTACGGCTTTATTATTAGTGTGTTGCTACGTCTTTGGGGAGCATTGTGTCGTCAGCTGTTCAATTAGCGTTTATCTGACGGTTGTTTTTTTATTTTTCTAGTCAGGCAGAGTGTGTTTGTTCCACCTTTGGGATTGTGTTATTGTTGCAGTGTGGGGGTAAGAAAGTAGAGACACGTGTCTATGGTCCCTCTTGGTCTCCTGATGTCAGCGTAGGATCAACCCCATTACCACGGCAACATCCGCCTTCTGAACAACGTGAAATTCCACTAGTGGGAGGTGTTGGCTGATCTGTGCAGTAAACGATGTAGATGGAGCTTCTTTGGAAGAACCGATTTTCATGGAAAGGATAACCGGAAAGGTTGTTGAACATAATTTCCTTATGAACACAAACGTGCTCCTTTTAAGATTAATGTGGATGAGCTCGACCAAGCTACCAGCTGGTTTGTTATCAGATTGGATCAGCTTCAAGCTGGGGTATGATGAATTCATTGCTAATGGACTGAAAGAATAATGGGATGGCTATGGTGTTTAACTCTCATCGTCAATGTCCCACAGTCTATCTGAAGGGCCAGGCATTCTTGAGCAATACGCCATAATGCCGCCTGACCGGCCCTAACCGGCCCTGTGCCTGCACCTTTATGACATGTAGGAATCTGAATTCACTGGAAAGCCCTCTGGATAAAAACCTGGGGCCGTATTCACAAAGCATTTTATCTTACCGCTAGGAGTGCTCCTAACTCGTGCTAAAACATTTTACGTAGGAGTTTTTTCTTAAAAGTTATTCACAAAGCCGCTGAGACCTACTCTTATCATTCTCTTAAGGATAAATCACAAAGAGTGAACTAAGAGTGACGCGCCGTTGCTATGGATTACGTCAATTCTCGTGCACGAGTTTAGAAGCGGTCAGTTCGGTGATTGGTTGTTCAGACGAGCCCACTGAATCACCGAAAAACAAGGAAATAGCCTAGGCTAGAAATGAATTCCTATTAAGTAGTTATAGTGCAGTTAGCAGAATACACGCATGATGACCATTTTGTGCAGACCACGATAATGACGTTGTAGCCTGCACGTTCAAGAGAGAGAGAAAGCAAACAATAAAAATACGTAAAATCTAAAATAAAATAAATGTTACGAACTACCCAAGTGTTGACTGATTTGTGCCAAGGTGTTTACCTAAAATGTGTTTTCAAAGTGGTCCCTAAATGCCTGTCCACTCGGTTCCACACGGCCAAATTCCTTGTAATGTTGATCGCCATCATCATCATCATCATCATCATCGTCTGGCTGTGGAATGTTCCTCCGCTTGCAAAGGTTGTGTAGAATGGCACATACAGTGATTACTGTGCTTGCCCTCTCTGGGGTGAGGCGTATTTCGCCGTGGAGGACATGAAACCGACGTTTCATCTGCCCAATTCCTCTCTCCACAACATTTCGTGTATGTTTGTGTGCTCGCAAAGAGCCAATACGATGTGTTTTACGCATAGGACTAAGCGTAATCTGCGTAATCACTTACATGTTACACTTTAACTGTGCTCCCGGTTGTGGATTAAGGTAGGGTGTCTAGAGCCACGTCTTGCATGGATAGTCACTGTCACCCAGCAAGTGACACCCAACTGGTACATCTCAAAAAGCTGCCTCAGACCGCTCACCATTAAAATGCGCGAATCATGGGTAGCTGAAGATCCAGGCCACTTTGCAACAACATCCAGTAGGCTATGGTAAAATTTGCATCAAAAACAACCTGCGTGTTGATGGAATGCACTTTCTTCCTATTGACGAACACGTCCTCGTCTTTTGATGGCGCAATTATTTTTATTTTTTATAAGTTATATATATTTTTTTATAACTTTTTATTTCGGGACTAATCGGATTATTCCTGTTAGTCGGGGATGTTATTGCATCGCGCATTAACTCCACAATAAGTTGAATACCCTAACATGTCGTCTCGCAGGCATTTTAAGATTCTTTGTGAATAGGTCTTACTGAGTTAGGAGTCCTCTTGAGGACTTTTAAGCTCTCCTAGACTTAGGTGCTACTTTTAGTCCTAAAATACTTTGTGAATTGCTCTTAGTGAAAAAAGTTAGGAGTCCTAAATTTAAGAGTGACACGCCCATTATTTTTAGGAGTTACTCCTAAATTCGCCAGTTAGGACCTACTTTTAGCCCTAAGATCCTTTGTGAATACGGCCCCTGAACCCTTATCACCAAATAGTAATTCATTTCCAACATATAGCCTATGAGAATGGGGAGAGTTGGGGTCCGGCCCCTGAGTGGGAGGGTACTCTTGGCTGGCCCCCTGGCTCCTTGTGGGGGCTCCAAGCCTAGGTCCATAGAGCTGGACGGACGCCACAGAGTCTCCTTACCAGAGCCCCTTTGGTTGTGAGGACGGAGCACACATCTCTACTCTGCATAAGGTTGGTGGGTTCTGCTGAGGTCAGAGTGCTACTGCACAGCTGGGGGGCTTGGGGGGGAAAACTGCTGGGGATAAACGTGCACTAAGAATTTTCTTGATGCGTTTAGAAATGGTTAAGTTTATGATTTGAGTTGGAGAGGGTTACAATAAGGTGTCAAGCTATGGTTATGATTTGATTGGTTATAGATGGTGGTGTCTAGGTTTAAGATTATTGATGAGTTTCGGTGAAAGGTTATAGATGGTGGTTAAGTTTAATAGATAGTAGGTTATGATACATTCGAGGTATTAGACTAGGGACGGTTGAGTTTAAGTGGTTAAGTTGAACCATTAAGTTAGAGACAGTTATGGTTACGTTATATATTAGGGTTATAAGGGGTTCGTTTTTGGTTTACTTCAGGGGTTAGTCTAGGGTTCTGCCGTGTTAGTCTATAGAGGCTCTGAAAGCCTTATCTGATCATCCTGCACATGGGTCAAGCCTATTGAGCAAGGAACCTTCTTTCTGTCTCCCCCCTGTGATTCGCTGGCTGTCTAAGTGGGGTAAAAGTGAGGGGTTGCATGTGAAGTAGGGATTGGGTTCATGTTAGTGTTGTTCCCAGAGGTGCCAGTCCCCTCAGATTCCGATTCATTCCGTTGCACATTGGACAGGAGGACCTACAGGAATTAGACACGGTCGAGGTGCATGAAGAAGGGACAAATGGAAACTACCCACATGAAAAACCACAACCCACTGACAAACAAAGAGTTTAGGGGTTCACTTTAGGTCATGTCATGCTGGACACTCGGTGGTATTGACATGAAGATGTGGATCCCTCCATATCTTTATGGCCAAGGTACTGTTTGTCTGTATGTTTTAGTCCGACACACAATGATTATTTTCAAGTTGGAGGGTTGGTGAGTCGAGCAAGAAGATATTCAATAAATAATATAGGGTTCTTCTTCTATGGAAGAAGTTGCTTTTACAACTTTAGGCCAGGACTCTGAATCAGCTGATAACACTGATAATAAATTAATTGGTGATAATCAGCAAAACTTTATTTTCCCAGGAGGACTTTTACTTTGTAGGAAACAGGAAGTCCCAGCCCTCTTCCAGAGTGTAGAGTAGAGGGCATCAGGAGCTGGCTTGGACAGCAGGGTTGTCTCACGTGTTTGTGAACTGTGGAGCAACACCACAACCTGACACCCTGTGTAAGTCCTGTCGCCCTTGTGTCGACCAATCAGCTCTCCCCAAAGTAACAGTTAGGATCTTTCCCCAACAATGAAGAGGAGTAAAAAAACGAAACAAGGCCTCTGATGGCTTATGGTCGTTTCATTCTTTTCTTCTTGGCGGAGTAACATTTGACCTTGAAGCAGGTGTTTGTGATCTGGTCTTGGAATGATAGAAAGATGGATGGAATTATCAGGATTTCTTCTTATATTACACCATTTTAAAGCCCCTCATTGATAGATTCACTCCACGCCACAAAGGTTAACAAATTACAAAAGATCCGCTGTAGAAGCGGAACAAATAACCCTAAAGACACGTCCCCAAATTAAGTATTTACGTAAGACTACTCCTAGCCTTTACCATTCTTTATTTATTCTAAACTTTAACAATGTTAGTGTGTTCCATATGCTAATAATCAGGGCTTTTGAATTGGACAGAGAATGAGAGAGAGGAGCGATGCTCATTCTGTTGCCTGTTTTTAAACCAAATTCATGACCGTAAGCAGTTTTAATTGCTTCTGTGCAGAACAGGCCCGGTCTGGTCTTAACTGTGTGTGGAAGCATGTAAAGAATGCAGGCTGAATGGAGGGTCGGGTCATGGGTGATCTCGTCTGACAAGAAGGACCATGTTGGACGGCTTGAATAGTTCATTCTCCACCAGTACCTGAGTGATGGTTGTCCAAGGCACAGGACGCTTTCTTCTGCTGGAATAATCTTTGACGCAGACGCACGGCTCTTGAGTAGGAAGAAGTTGGTGTTTGTTAAGTTAATGGTGGATACACACACTGCTTTTAGCCGGAGGCAAAACGCGTGTTGTTCTCTAGGAGGCAGATGTTGGAGCTTGTTCACTTGTAAATCCTGTGGTGTTTTTTTTTTTCATGATTCTGTTGCCGTAACATTTAATTTGCAAAATGTAGACTGTACTTTATTTAACACATTTTTCGTTATCTTAAAGTGAGTGTTCTTGGAAAAGTTGTTTTTTTGGGGTTTAAAATAATGTTTATTCTATGGACTAAGTATGTATTGAGGCTTAAGTATCTGAAAAAGTTTTTGCTATTAATGTAAACATGGCTTGCGTCTACTGTCATAATTTCTGCTCTCACACCCGTTATCTCCATCTATGATTTAAAAAAAAAAAAAAGTATGATTTGTAAATTCGTGGGGTGAATTCAAATGTGACATTCCCCCTGAGGGCCTTAATTTTTTTCTAATCTCTTGAGTTCCTCTCGCACCATTGGACAGTCCAGAAAAGCGCCTTTTGTAGTAGAAACCAATCTGAATGTTTTGCCTGTTGTTGTTGACAGCTTTCCCGCTGTAGGTTCATCATCTAGAGGCAGCAGAGATGGAGCTCTCTGACGGTCTGTTGCTCCAGGTCAACAATGGCGAGCAGGGCGGAAACCGCTGGAAACACTCAAACGAAGACTCGGTAAGACCTCTCAAACATCTCCCCTCTCAAGGGCCTTCTGGAGCTGGCTCTGTCTCAGGCAGGCCATGGGACATTGGGAAATGCATCCTCAAAGTGAATCTCAAAGTGAATCCCAAAGTGGATCCCAACGCTGTAGTGAGGCTCGGGGGGAATTAGCATGAAAATGGAGGGTTCTGAAAAACTTTTAGTGTGGATGGAGAATACAATTCCGAATAACAATGTTTGAAAACGCTAGTATATGTGTATATATATAGGATATATTTCAGTTTTTTTTATTTTATTTTTAGTTTTTTACAATTATATTAATTTGTGGATATAGGGATGCTTATTTAAAATGTCTGTCCACAGCAATAACATACACATGTAGACATATTTCTATCATCCAGATTAAAGACATAACTTTACCATTAAGAGGTACAGCTAAAGAGTAATGGTCAATTGCCTTGCTCAGTTATGGAGAGACTACAATAGCATGACTTCCACTTTCTAAACCTGGAGTTGTATCCATCTTTTTTATCGGGGCGATGCCAAAGCTGTCGATTCAGCGCTCTATATTGGGAGGGGTCAGGGGCGCTGGTGGGTCCTAAGAGTGATGGATGTCATCTTCTGTTCCAGGACCGGAGCTGTAGCCCGTCTGTGCTACGGTGTGTTAGCACCACCTGGAAGGAGGGCCTTCTGAACCGCAAGAGGCCCTTTGTTGGCCTCTGCTGCCACTCATGTACCCCACAGAGCCAGGTATACCTGCGCCCGCACTAGCATCGCAACACTTGACGGGCTAACAATACTGAAAATGCTATCCGACACAAGCTTCACTATCAAAAGGTCCAGCTACTCAAGGTCTAGCACTGTCAATCTGCATAAGCATCGCTAGTCTACATTAGCACTGATAACAAATAAGAGCCACGAAGCAACGCTAACAGTGCTAACATATACTTTGAGTTCAAGCCCATCCCTGCCCTGTTTGCGCCGATGGCACCAATCATTAACATAAGCACTGTTAACTTCTCTAACACTAGCATTCCCTTACTCATGCTATGCTGACAGCAAAGGACAACTAAAATGGTTTCTGTTTCAAACCCCAATGCGCAGCTGGAGATTAATGTACTATTTTGCTGATTCACCACTTTGAGCCTACTGTTGGGCTTGTGGGAAAGAGGTTTTAAATAATTTAGCAAACCTTATAAACTTTTCCCTTTCTTCTGCGTTTTTCAATTTTCTTCGCAATGGGTGTTGTTCACAATGACATGTTTTGCCTCAAAACCACGCTGTTGGTAGCCCAAAAGAGGGTTTTGGACTAGAAACACACATTTATTCATGGTATTTATTTCTCTGTTTCAGGAGAGACTGTTTAATCCTAGTATTCCATCCCTGGGCCTACGAAATGTCATCTACATCAATGAGACACACACCAGGTACCCTGTTGTATAAATGACCTTAAAGGCTGAATGAACCCTGGAATAACTCTACAGGGGAAGCACGGTTGACCCATTATCCTATTATCCTATTATCATATTATTATTGGGTCATCCAGTTGTATACGTGTGTGCCATGAAGGACCGAACGCAGGAGACTGCCTGTGTTGTTGTGTCTGTGGGTGAACACGTGTAGACATGTGTAGAACATACATATGCTGACCAGTGCAGGGCTTTATCTCCGCGTTAGCCGGTGGAAGGGTTTGAAAACATTGAATAATGAACTGGTTGGGCTTGTTTTTCAACCAACATCAGCCTCACCAACTCTGTGACTCCCTTTGATCCATGTCTGATCAATGATATTCGACGATAATCTCCAAGATATTGATTATTGGCTATTCTGTTATCTTTATCAAGACCAGCCACGTTTTTTTATCCACATAGGCTTTGTTTGGCTTTCCGATCCAAAATGTTTCTTCTTGTGACCTTTTCAGCCTGCTATATTCAGCGAAGCTAAATATGACATGGTCAGCAGCTCTTTTACTTGAGAGACCTGTTCAAGACACCGGTTTTGGCCTTTACTAGACGAATAGTTAGACACTGTTAGACAACTGAATTCTTGTGTGTGTGTGTGTTGACAGGTATCGGGGCTGGCTAGCTCGTAGTCTGAGCTATGTGTTGTTTGTTTGTGAGAGAGACGTCAACAAGGACATGTTCGCCAGGAACGTGGTTGATAATGTCCTCAACAACAGCAGGTACCGCCATGACAACCGCCTTTTACATTAAACCACCATAGCCTCATCCACTTGCCTTTAAGCATGATGGCACCTTTCAAATTAAAAGCACCCACCTCCTTAACCCCATCCGATGATACTGACTGTTTATTCATGAGAATCGTAAAACCTTATATGATTTTTTAATGATAATGTTAAGTATTTTGCCCACATAGTTGATTCACATCCAACAGTTTCAAAACAGTCTGCTGGGATAATGTGGTTATGATTAGGTTTTTCTTGTTTTGTATTTTAACTTTTTCTTGTTTTTTTAATTGTGATTTATTTAGTTTCGGCATTAAATATTCAAAACTTGAATACGTTTTCCCCAGCCGAAATAATTTTTCCCCTACTACTATTACCTTTTTTAAGGAACAAATAATGAACTAAAATGTAATAATTAAAGTTGAGCGGTGTCTCATTTGAATCCCAGCATCTTTTTCACCGGGTGATTTCCTCTGCCTGACCCAGGGTGGAGCAGGCCATCATTGAGGTGGCCTCGGAGCCTGGGGCTGGATTAGAGAGCCAGCCCGCCCTGCAGCAGAAGGCTGAGGGGCAGGTGAGACGGAAGGCCAGGGGGATCCTCCAGGAGATGGTGGCCAATGTCTCCCCAACCATTATCAGGTAAGGACAGCAGAGAGTCTACTGCTCAGAGCACAGTACGTATTACCTGGGGGGGAGGGGGGGGATGCAAGTCAAATTTCCAAGCCAGGTGCTTACCTCAGACGGCACAAGTCGTCATCCAGTTTTAAACAAAAGGGCAATGCAAATATATTTAAATAATTGCCTTGCTGTGTCTACTTTCATAGACCTTGCGTTTCTTTTAGTAAAAAATGCGATTTGCCATTATCCAAACAATGTGAACTGGTAGTACACGTAGTCTTAACGTCACCACCCGTTCAGGGAGATAGTTTAAAACCATGGATGTGGAACAGACCTGAAACCTGTATGTGTGAGAGCACATCCGCCCCTCCGCTGAGACGGCTGCAAGCACGTTGGGCCTCTCGGGTGAACGGTTGGGTTTTAGCATCTAGATCCATTTTAAATTGGAGTGAAGGAAGCATGAATGAGCAGGAAGTGGTTGACTGACTAAATACTGCAACCCTCCACTTCTCAAAGCCACTGTGTACAAGCAAAAGGTAGAGCAACATGTTATGCTGCGTGGCACAGAGAAGACTTTCCACATGTTGGTCGCATATGGATAGTCATATTGTCATATCCAGTGCACCGCTTTCTGCCTGTGGCTGGAGATATTTTTTCACAATGATAACTTGTTTGAATTGATTTTCAGAGATACTGTATACTGATGTGATGTCCCCGATGAAAAGTTACATCAGAAATACACATACACCATTGTTATTTTACCAATACTTTACAATTTTTTCTCTTTTCTTCATTCTCTGTTCTCCTTCCATCCTCTCTCTCTGTCTCTCTCTCTCTGTCTGAATGTCACTGTCTCTCTGTGTAGGCTGACCGGCTGGGTTCTGCTGAAACTGTTTAATGGATTCTTTTGGAGCATACAGATTCACAAGGGCCAGCTGGAGATGGTCAAGAAGGCAGCTACTGAGGTTAGTAGTGAACACACACACACACACACACACACACACACACACACACACACACACACACACACACACACACACACACACACACACACACACACACACACACACACACACACACACAGATCGACATACAGAGGCTGTGGGATAAGTCACAGTACTGCTTACGTACTTGGTTAGTGTCCCTTTGAGGATTTTTAACAGACGAGTCACTTTTTCGGCTCTTTACAGCGGTATTTTGATTTTGAGGAAGTACATATTCAAACGTGCCTGTAGAAAGGGTCTGAGGGACTTGGACTTTGATAAAGTGACGAGTCAGTGTGTTAAGTGTGTGTATCAAAAGGGTTGTAAGGGTGGGGCCTGTGCACACTGCTCTTTAAAGCATTTATCTTTTCTTGTTGAAGATGTGGGCATCTTTGAACTTCTTTGTGTGTTTTTTTTCTTGACAGCAAAATGTACCCCTGGTCTTCCTCCCGGTCCATAAGTCCCACATCGACTACCTCCTCATCACCTTCATCCTCTTCTGTCACAACATCAAAGCCCCTCACATCGCCGCCGGCAACAACCTTAACATCCCCATCTTCAGGTGAGAGTCCTCGCTAGGCTGTCAGCCAATCAGATCCAGATAATTAAGGTTTAGGGAAACTGCTGTCCGATGAAAGTAGACCGACACACAAACAGCAAAATCTTCCCCATAATTTCAAGTCCTGGAAAAACGGATAAACTAAGGAGGAGAGACAGTTTAATATGTAAGTTATGTAAAGCTGAACCAATGAGTTGTCACTCATCAGGGCTAAAAGTGATTATTTCCTCGTAAAATGATGTTACTGAGAATGAAACCCATCTCTTCTGGGACATCCCAAGAATAGCCTTTCTATGGTGTCAACAATGCATGTGCTTACACCCGAGGAAAAACAATTTGTCCCTGGAAATGTGCTGAATTGTCCGGCCGTATTTAGGTTGAACCAATGCACATTTTGTGATTCATCACGACGCATTTATGAAACGCAACTAGCATTGCCTGGGAAGCAGTCCTTATCACAAACGGGAAGTGGGCGACTGGGAAAGATTCTGAATCCTTTTTCCCCTGATCTTAAATCCTATTAGTAGATTCAGGGCCAGGTTGGTTTCCAATGTGGTCATAAATAACATGTGATCTGAGACCAACATTGAGGAGAGTTAAAATAATCCGCCCTTGACACTGGAAACTGGGTGACTAAGGGGATGGGTCAGGGGGCTGTGAGCTGGAGGGGCTGATGCAGGGGGCTAATATGGAGGGGTGGGGCAGTAGGCAGCCAATAGCATGTTTGCTGAGTTCACCCCCCCCCCCCCCCCCCCCAATATAATAGAAGGATGAGGAACATGATTTTTTCTGATTATCAATAAATATCAAACGGATACCTTTTTGAAGATCAACAAGATCTAGATTTAAAAAAAACTGAAACTTTTCGTAATCAATGCCAATCAGTAGTGATTTCAATAATAACGTTATAGATAAAATCACATCCCATAGCTGATGTATTCTACAAATATGAATGCCCTGCTCTAGCAGTTGACCGAGACAGGGAATGAAACCCCTCACCCTGGCACTGTTAATGCCTGGCTCTACCTCTTGAGTCAGATGGGGATTTGAACCCCTAACCCTGGCAGTATACGTGCCCTGCTCTACCACTTGGGTCAGACGAGGCCAATCATGTTGGTTGTTGTGTGTTCTCTTCCCAGCACGTTGATTCGTAAACTGGGAGGATTCTTCATACGCCGCAAAATGGAAGAGAACGGAACCGGCAAGAAAGATGTTCTGTACAGATCGCTGTTGCACGCAGTAAGTCTCTGTGTGTGTGTGTGTGTGTGTGTGTGTGTGTGTGTGTGTGTGTGTGTGTGTGTGTGTGTGTGTGTGTGTGTGTGTGTGTGTGTGTGTGTGTGTGTGTGTGTGTGTGTGTGTGTGTGTGTGTGTGTGTGTGTGTGTGTGTGTGTGTGTGTGTGTGTCGCATATTCTAGATATCCTACATGTTCATTGACTTTTGATGCGTGTACGTTGGGGGAAACTCACAGTGCTTTAAACTATATAAGAGAACACGACAATTTGTCCCGTGTATTCTGTTTTTTTTGTATTCTGCGGGGAATAAAGTATGTTGCGTGGGCAAACTTAATAGACTGTGTAGATATCAATAGTGGGTGGGGTTTTAGAGTGTCATCAGGAAGTTCATGTAAACAGTGAGATGTACAGGCCGGGCAGCACTGTGTATTTGTAGACAATAACATTTATATATGTGTTAGTTGGTATTTAATTAATACTTTTGAAATCACAATCGATTGAATACAAATATAGAGAAAATGATAAGCCAGAAGTTAGTTGAAATGCTTCGTATTACATCGTAGCCAATGCAACTTTTAAGATTAGTAGTTTAAATCATTTAAAAAGTGAACAACACTTAACAGTTTATAACAGTTTTGACATAATATCACAGAGGTCTGTATTAGCGTCTGGCAATGCCACTTTGTACCTCAAGAAGAGATCGCGTCGCTGCAATGTCTCTCCATTCTGCCCTCAGTACAACATGAGATGTTGTAGAATCACCGCTGCCCGGGGCATACTAATCTTATCGTATTAATATCATACCTTCTTGGTGTGCTAGCTAACAGAGCTCTGATAATGCAGTATTTATTTGGCGCATTTGAGCATTTCCTTGTTTCCTTGTTTAGCCACCACTTCCTTCTGGTGATATGCTTCACCCTGTTGTGTCGAGGACTAACTGACAGTGGGCCAATTTGCCGCCATTATGCAATCAATCACAAGTCCGCTTCAGAGTAGCCCAGGGATCTAAAACTTGGTGGGCCCATCAAGGACATCCCCCTTCGGCAATGTAGAAAGTTGAGTTGATACTAAAAGAATGATCACAGAGTCAAATTCAAATGACCACTGCAAGTCACTGGGGAAAAACCCTGACCTCAACCATTCCCAAGGTGAACAACACAGAGTTGTCACACATAAAGAGAAAAAGTAAAGTACTGTTTTGGCGACTGGGAGACGCTATAACACGATCAGCGACGTCATTCATTCATTAACAAGTCCGCTTTAAAGCACCCCAGGGACTTGAAGCTCGTCGTGCTCGCTCATACGCCTTGCTAGCATTCGCATGCTAGCAAGCTAACGGAACATTGCGCATACAACAATTCAGCTCATGCAACCACGCACAATTTACAGAAAATCCACATGTTGCAATGTTTACTTTAACAATATAAGCCCAAATTTGGAGGCGTAACTTGAAAACCAGATCCCACGTTGTAAAGTTAGCATATATTCTAAGGCTCAAATGACTTGTTAGTTAAAATAAACTTTATTGATCCCTGGGGAATCATTACAATAACATAATTCTAACTATTATATTAATGAATAATCATGATTAAAACATTTATATAAATGATTGTATAACTTTATTACATAGTATGATCAGGTTGTATATTATAGCTAGTGTCCCATTAAGTGTAATAAAATGTCATCATTTTTACCCCTGTCCAAGGGACAGGTTGCAGGCCGGGTTGTGTAAAGACTTGGCTACCAAGAAAAGGAGATCAGGAAACTGCAGAATAAAATGCATGATTTCTCTTCAGAACTTTAAGAAAGTAAAACTAAAGCTGAGCTGGTCGTTTGAACACCTGCTCTTCCAGCTTCAGCGCACCGTTCTTATCGAGTCGCTCTGTGATTCCTCCCATATGCTCCAAGCCACGGTTGTAGTCAAACAACTCCCCCACATGGCTTCAACATCAACCGACTCCTGTTGTTCTCCTGATGGTCACAGTCTCCGACGGCATGGTTTGCCTCGTATTGTTGGATAACCCTTGACCCAGTTTCCCTCATCCTCCGACCTCGCCTCCCTTATCTTACACCTTGGTGGACACCCTTGTCCACTTCTTCCAGAAAACATTTTCCAACCATTACGTGGTCTCGACCTTAACGGAAGAATTCTGTTTGAGGAATATTAGTACACGGTACCGATGGCACAGAACATCACAGGATCGTTTCAAGTAGTAAGAGTCCCTTCAAAAAAGAAGATTCAACAAAGACTCATTCATAAAGTATATAATCCTTCAAATGGTATAGAAAGATTCTCACAGTGTTTCCACTACACAGTCTACAACCTGCCCTTTGGTCAGTGTTAAAGTGATTAAATTATACTAATCATTATAGTACACTACCTATAATGTGCAATCTGCTCATGCTTATACAGTAATATAATTTCTGTCAATAATTTATTCATGATTATTCACACATTCCTCCACAACCACTTCACACACATCAACAGTGCACCCCTAGTTTTGTGGGAGGATGCAGAAGACAGCTGAGTGGACCCCTGTAGCCTGACGTCCCTCGTGACCAGGGAATCCCTGCAGGCGTCACGCCACGTATATACGTATCTATTGGGTTGATATAGCGTTACAGACCGCTTCATTTTTTTACTAGCGTTCCGCAGGTACTTTATTCTTTTTATTATGTATGTCAACGACTTTGAAAAGCTCGGCCAGTAACATAGATGACCCTAATGTATTCTCTCAACATCTATCCCCACAGACGACATTTATTATAGCTGTATGTATATTATTGTCAAGATTTTTGGATTTCCGTTAGTCAGGTGGAGTTTGGAAAACCTCAGTCTCTTAATTGCTTCATTAGTGATTGATTTATGATAAATTCATGTGATAATGATCGATATGGTTAGATTTTTCTCAGCCTCATTTGTAAGTTGCTTATTGATTCACGCATTGGCCAAAAGGCTGGAGTTCCCCATTCGGAATGTACAAGCTGTCTGCAGCCTTTCTAATTAAATAATTTTCACTGAATGGTCTTACATTTAAATATTTTCTAATAGTTAAAGGCTTAAAGTTTGAAATGTGGTTTAACTTTGACTGGTCATGCATGATAAGATAAAGTCGAGAGAGAGAGAGAGAGAGAGAGAGAGAGAGAGAGAGAGAGAGAGAGAGAGAGAGAGAGAGAGAGAGAGAGAGAGAGAGAGAGAGAGAGAGAGAGAGAGAGAGAGAGAGAGAGAGAGAGAGAGAGAGAGAGAGAGAGAGAGAGAGAGAGAGAGAGAGAGAGAGAGAGAAGATCGTTTCAGTCGTTTTTCCTTGGTCATAATAAGAGATAGACATGTACTGTTTGAAATGGTTTCTACCGATCGCCATGGTTTCTCTTGATCTCCATGGTTTCTACCGATCTCCATGGTTTCTCCTGATCTCCATGGTTTCAGTGAGTGTTGTCCTGGGCTGAACCAGCTGTCCTCAGCGCTGGCTCCTTCTGCGTGTTCTCGGCGAGACGAGGCTACTTTAGGACTCAAAGTCCTTAAAGCTGGGGGATTGACACTAAGCCCTGCTGTCCAGGCGCCTTGGACAGCTGCTGCTGGTCCTCCATGCTAACTTTGTTATGCAACAAAGTTACATGTAAACAGTAGTTTACATTCATCTTCTCAGTCGGTAAGGACTGGAAGGCTGGACCTAGGGCTAAGGCCCATCCCATTTCTACCCCTTACCCCTTCCCCCTCCCCCTTGTTTTGAAGGAGGAAGGGGAAGGGGTAAGAGGTAGAAATGGGATTGGGCCCAAGTGACATGAAAGGAATTAAGATTAGATGAGATAGGGCCATGCGTAGATGTAGAGGTTGATGCTGGATAACCCTTACCCTGTTCATGGTGGGATTGGTAATGGTGAAATATTGGTTGGTTATGGGATGCTGGGAATGTATCAGTAGTATGAGTGAGATATTGGTTATATAGTTGTCAGAGGGGGATGGTGGTAAGAGTGAGATATTGGTTATATATTGGTAAGAGTAAGGTATTGGTAAGAGTGAGGTATCGGTTACATACAGTTAGGGTTAGATATCAGTTATATATTGGTAGTCTGAGATATTGGTAGGAGTAGGTATTGGTAAGAGTTAGATATTGGTTATATATTGGTAGGAGCAAGGTATTGGTAGTGTGAGATATTGGTAGGAGTTACTATAAACGTTGAATGGTTTTAACCAAGCAAAGTTCAATACAGGACTGCCAAGATTAGTCAGCTTTACCGCCTGAACAGGGAAGTGGTTATGTGGAACTGAGTATAAACGTATCAGAACAGGCTTTGTTTCCAGGAGATTTATTTGAATCCTCTTAAGGCTCGCTGCGATATGGAGCATTTTGTGTTCCGGAGCTAAAGAGGGAGTCCCCAGTACGAGGGGGCTGGCTGTTAGCCATCGAGCCTCATCAATCGCTGATTAGAACCAAACCGTTACTTCGTTGCCGTCGTTAAACACTTGGCTTCCCCAGCGCAAAACATTAGCATTTCTTTTTTGAAGAGCTGCAAAGGAAAAAGTTGAGACTTGTTTGTATCGTATTTCATTTTTGTGGGGACAGTGGAGGACTTTGCTGCTGTTAGCCATAGATAAGAGATTGTACTGATATGTTCACAAACTCCATTCACCTCACCCTACACGATGTATGATGCGCCTCCACCAGCCACCTCAGCTGCATTGTTTTCACAAAGTGGTTAGGGACCAGTAGCACCAGAGCTCCGCTAGCTTGGAATGCAGACTTTTCCATAATTGTTCCCCATCATGGTGAACATGTCTCCTGCAATATCTTGAAATGTTTGTAGTCACATCAAAGTACATCACATTGGATGTGGAGAGCACTACATTGCATTAGAAAACATTTTGAAAAATACAGTTCGGCCTTGAGGGTGTTCAAGGAAGGTTTTGTGCGTGGTTTGGTTTAATTCAATTCGAGTGAATTCAATTAAAAAGTCTTTGTTGGCCCACCGAAACGGGTAGCCTTTGAGAACGAGTGCAGAATGTGAATAGCCCCTCTCTGCGAATACCAGTTATAGGTCTATTTCAGGGCAGACAGCTGTGGGCTCAGAAGACCTCTGAAATAAACGTGTGTGCGTGTGTGTACTGTTTTGTAATCCAGTGGCAATATTAGATACACACATCGTTTATTCGATTTGTATGTATATTTTTTTCATCAAGTAATATTTAAACTGTCTTAAACAAAGTCAATGTCCAAAACACAACTGAAATGTATGAAGATATCATTTGTGCATTTGTAGAAAACCTCTATTAAGCTCGTCCTGTTCCTCCCCCTCCCCCCAGTACACGGAAGAGCTGCTCCGGCAGCAGCAGTTCCTGGAGGTGTACCTGGAGGGCACGCGGTCGCGGAGCGGCAAGCCCTCCCCGGCCCACGCCGGCATGCTGTCCATCGTGGTGGACACGCTCACCACCGGCGCCATCGCCGACGTGCTGGTGGTGCCCGTGGGCATCTCCTACGACCGCATCCTGGAGGGCAACTACAACAGCGAGCAGCTGGTAGGGGCCCCCCCCCCGGGGACATGGGCACCACTGGGGGGCTGGTTAGATTAGGGGGGCTGAGGGGGGGGTGTGATTAGGTGAGGTGGTTTTCTGTGGTGGGGTTCGTACAGACCATAATGTCTGTTTGGGACGCAATCAGAGCACCGCATTGGGTTTCTTTGGCCTCAGTCCATGTCATCGACGTACTTAAATCTCTTTCCTGGTAAGGAAAGATACACAGCTTTAAGGGTGAGGTATTCTTTAAGGTTGCGATAACGTTGGGTGGGATCGATAGTTTTCGTTCACGGTTGGGTTCTGCTTAGTTTTGGCTCACATTCTTGGTTTCTAGCAAAATAACGTTTCATCCACTTAGATCCACTTCAAATATAATTCAACCGTTATTAGTTCATTACTACTGCACTTGGTAAAAGGTTGAACAGCTTAGAGTATAAGTGTGTGACTTCCTCTCTCCTTGATGACAGGGGAAGCCCAAGAAGAACGAGAGTTTGTGGGGCGTGGCGTGCGGCGTGTTCCGCATGCTAAGGAAGAACTACGGCTGCGTTCGAGTGGACTTCACCCAGCCCTTCTCCCTGAAGGTCAGCCCTCCTCCAGACAACACCCACAGTAGCATCCAGACACTAGACTCCTATACAAAGCAGCGCTTGGTGACGCTTGCAGTATAAGCATGTACAGTAGCTATAAACGTCACATTCTAAGCACGGTGCTTTCAGCATCGTGCTTTCAGCTTCTTGCTATCAGCATCGTGCTTCAGCCTCATGCTATCATCATCGGGATATTGGCATTTCGCTATTAGCGCTATGCTATAAAGTCAATGTGTTGGCATCGTGCCAAGATTTCTTCTTCATGATTCTTATGTTAATTATGTTTCTTTTGAACTGTAGGAGTACCTTGACAGCCAGCGGACCCGAAACGTCCCGCCTCCTCCCTCCCTTGAACACACCCTGGTACCCATCATCATCTCTGCCCAGTAAGTGTACACACGTGTGCACAAACACACAAACACATATACACTCACTTACTCTCACACCATTGTTACAACTGTGTGTTATACGTAAAAATAAACGTTACAGCTACGTGCACACACAGACTCTTTCTCTGCATGCATCCCAGCTGAAACATCAACAAGTCCTGGTCACATGAACCCCCTGCTTTCGCTCAGTGTCACCATGGAGACGATTCCCGAAAACACGCGAAAGTTACTGTACGCCAGCTGTGCCTTCACAATAAGAGTCCCTTCATCTCCAAACAAACATGGTTCAATTTGTTTAGATGCAGCTGACGAAACAAAATGTGTGGTGCACAAGAACGGTTATTTGGAGGACGGAAACATCAAACTGTGTGTGGAGGGGAGAAAAGCAGAATCCATTTTGTTCTGATACCATCCGTCTCCATGTGCTCTCTCTCTCCAGACCCGACGCGGCGCCGTTCCAGAACCCCCAGGGGGAGGAGCCTAACGGAGACCTACCTGACGAGATCTCCAGACGAAACGTCATCTCCAACCTGGCCAAGCACGTCCTCTTCAGTAAGGAATCCTCTCAGACTCTTATCCACTCAGCTCTCCTCCTTCTGCTGGGAATACATGGAGCTGGGTTAGTTTGCATTTGTGTCACTGGGAAGGATGTCATTTTGTTAGATTGAATCTCGTCGTGTAATGAAATAAAATAAATTGTACTTGGGGACCGGGAAATGCAGAATTTTTACCAGGAGGAAGTATAAGTTTCGATGGTTAAATCTTTCACAGTGAATAGATGTATTTGGATGCCATTAAACCTGTAGTTTATTCAGATAAAACCTTTATTTTAGTCGGATTGGACCTGGATTTTAAAACTAATGATAGAATTTGAACAGTCAAAATAA
Organism: Gadus chalcogrammus; assembly: GCF_026213295.1. Lineage (NCBI taxonomy): Eukaryota > Metazoa > Chordata > Actinopteri > Gadiformes > Gadidae > Gadus > Gadus chalcogrammus. Next base: position 15,669,993 of record NC_079429.1, read on the forward strand.
ATCTGTAGTTTTGGTCAGTTTAAAGCTGTAATATGTTCAGATAAAATCAGTACTAAAATCAGATTAAACCATTTTTTTATTCAGATGAAACCTGTATTTTAGTTTGATTAAACCTAGAATAATTTAATCTGACCAGTCAGAATAAATCTGTAGTTTAAATCAGATTAAACCTGGTATATGGTCCGATAAAATCGGTAGTTGAATCAGATTAAACCTGCAGTGGAATCGGATTAAATCCAAGTTAATGGTTGCCTTCTCATCAGCCGCTAAACGTCTTCCCCCACTGCTGTGGACTGCTGTGTTCCAGCACCCCAAATACACCTCCCACTCTCCCTCTCTCCCTCCCTCCCTCTCTCCCTCCCTCCCGCCCCTCCCTCTCGCCCCTCCCCTCCCTCTCGGGGAAGTGTTGTGTAGGCAGAACCCCCCCCAGCTTCCCCTCTCCTTGCTGTGTCAGGCTCTCCTCCTCACAGAACCACCCCTGTAGCGACGGGGAGCTCTGTACCGTAGCCCTGCACTGAGGAAACCTCGCCCTGAGATGACTGCCACTGTAACGCTCCACCGTCTAAATCTGGGGGTTCACTCTCATCAGAATATATACATTTACAATAGACAGTAAGACAAAGTGTAAACATTTGTAGCAATAATCGAGGCAGCAGTCGACATCAATTGAAGGTACTTTCTCTCTGATGTTGCAGTTGAAAAAGCGTTGTACGTTAAACTGTGCGGTAGTTGTGATGCTGAGTTGTGTGTCTGCCTGAGGTAGTGTGGTACATGGAGGTACTTGAGGCAAATACTGAACCCCCAAGCATCCTCTGCTGTGAGGAACAGCTCCGGTCCGCCTCCCTGACCTCCCCCGCTCCGGGTTTTACATTCTGGGGTACACGGCACGCGAACCGGTTCTCCCCGGCTCACTCAGCTGCATTCTCCTCCACGAGCCCTGTCTCAGCCAATCAGAAGGCCGGCAGCCAGATGGCATGTTTGTTCTCAGCCAATGGGAAGCCGGGATGGGGGAGGGTGGGCTGGGGGAGGGAGGGAGGGAGGGAGGGAGGAGGAGGGAGGCAGGGCTGGAGCTGCAGTATCAGTGGTGCTGCTTGTAAATGTTTTACACTCCTCCACCTGCACCGCGTGTTCAAGATGAACGCTGGTGACCCCGCCGCCGCGGCTGTGATGCTCACACACACGCAAACAGACACACACACACACAAAATAAATAAATACAGGCACACACAGAAAATAAATAAACACCGACACAATATATACACACACTGATACACACACACACACACACAATATATACACAAACTGATACACAGATACATGCACACACACACACACACACACACCGATACACACACAGATACACACACACACACATACAATATGTACACACACACACAATATGTACACACACATACACACACTCAAATACAGATACACATAATTTCTTTGGAAGTCAATCCAAATGTCTGCTACATTTCCTCCACCTCCGCTAGCAGTGATGTGCTACCCCTGCTAGCGCGGTGTGATGCTGTGCCATTAGCACTCAGGCTAGTATACAGTGTTGTCGTACTGTCACCCTGGGGGGGCCCATGTGTCTCTAAAGTGTCCCTCCGGGGCCCTCGGTAATCTGTCTGAAGTCACTCAGTGTCCTCTCTCTCTCTCTCTCTCCTTTCATCTCTTCTCCCCCCAGCGGCGAATAAGTCCTCAGCCGTGATGTCGACCCACATCGTAGCCTGTCTGCTGCTCTATCGCCACAGACAGGTAGGACTCCAGCCACCCCCGTCTCTCTCCACAGACGAGTGAGGTCGACTTGACTTCACTACAAGCACCAGCGTAGTTGTTGAATATATAATCTCCCCCCCCCCCCCGGCTTTGTTGACATAGACTGGCTCGTCTAACCTCGCCTGACCCTCTGCCCCCCCATCGCTTCCACGAAACCAGACCTCTCTGACTCTGTGACCTCTTGTTTCCCTGCGTCTATTATACTCTCTCTCTCTCTCTCTCTCTCTCTCTCTCTCTCTCTCTCTCTCTCTCTCTCTCTCTCTCTCTCTCTCTCTCTCTCTCTCTCTCTCTCTCTCTCTCTCTCTCTCTCTCTCTCTCTCTCTCTCTCTCTCTCTCTCTCTCTCTCTCTCTCTCTCTCTCTCTCTCTCTCTCTCTCTCTCTCTGTGTGTGTGTACACATTCCTCGTCAGTTGTTCAGACCAAGGTGATCCTCTCCCCATTCATATCACATATCACCCCTCTCCCTGGCTGATCTTTGAGTTAGGGGTGAACTGCTGCCATCTTCTGACCAAGGAGTGTAATTAGCCATTGTTACAGCAACATTTAATCCTCGGTTGGTTCCACTTATAAATGTTTACTATTTGGGCGGCATGTAGCTCAGGAGGTAGAGCGCGTTGGCTGGTTACCGGATGGTTGCTAGTTCAACTCCTCCGAGTGTCGAGGTGTCCCTGAGCAAGGCACCTCACCCTAAATGCTCCCGACGAGCTGGCTGTCGCCTTGCATGGCTGACTCCGCCGTCGGCGTGTGAACGTGTGCATGAACGGGCTAATGTGTGGCAATATTGTAAAGCTCTTTGAGTGGCCACTGGTTAGAAAAGCATGGTATAAACCGTCTGTTTTATCCTTATAATGAGCGTAGTTTCATAGAGGGAAGTGGCATTTGTGGCATCGTTATGTTGTGTTAAGAAAACCGTGTACAACGCTACAGTGTTTTTCGCTCATGAGCCACTCTGAGAGCAGGTTGTGACGGCTCTCTGCTCCCCAGGGGGTGGTGCTGTCCAAGCTGGTGGAGGACTTCTTCAACATGAAGGAGGAGATCCTCTCGCGGGACTTCGACCTGGGCTTCTCCGGGAACTCAGAGGACGTGGTGATGCACGCGCTCCACCTGCTGGGCAACTGCGTCAACGTCACCAGCAGCTCCAACCGCAACGGCGAGTTCACCGTCGCCCCGAGCAACACGGTGCCGGCGCTGTTCGAGCTCAACTTCTACAGCAACGGCCTCTTCCACGTCTTCATCTCCGACGCCGTCATCGGTAGGGAGGGGGCTGCGGTGCTCAGTGTGTGTGCGGTGCTCAGTGTGTGTGTGGTGCTCAGTGTGTGTTGCCGAGTGTGCAGTACGGAGTGTGTTGCTGCGATGCCATAATGAGTCTGCAAGCAGGACGTGCGACGCCAAGTGTGCGACGCTAAAGGCTTTGTTATGGTTCCGCGTCGACGCAACGCAAGGGGGTTTACCGACCCCCGTTACGTCCTTGCGTCCAAAAAGTTGTAACCTTGCGTCGAGACGACGAAGCAGCAAGGGGCTGTGATTGGTTTGCTCGCTTAAACCCGCCGCAGAACCAACACAGGTTCACGACTGCGTCGAAGCGTCGGCGTGGTCATTGCGTTGCATCGACGTGGAACCATAAATAGGCCTCGAGTGCGCCGCGTTTAGTGTGGGACGGTCGGTGTGAGATGCTTCACGTGCCATGCCAGGGGCGTGATGGCGCTCTTCCATCTGCATAGATAGTCTTCCCTAGTGGCTATCCATTCGTTTTGGCCCATACCCCCTACACCTGACACCCTTGATAGAGTCACAGTCACGCCTGCTGTAAATGACCTTTACATTCCCCCCCCCCCCCTCCCCCCCTTAGCCTGCAGCGTGCTGGCACTGCAGCGGGAGCTGGCGGCCGAGAGCCAGTCCTCCCAGAGCGCTGCGGTGGGCGGCGCAGTGACCGCCAGCTGCACCCTGCTGAGCCAGGAGAGGCTGATCCGCAAGGCCGCAGGACTCGCCCACTTCCTGACCAATGAGGTGGCGGTGGCGCCGGTAAGTCCCGCCCTCGGCCACCCCCCCCCCCACAGTGATTGATGTGTAGCGATGATACAATGCGTAGCGATGAAATACAGGTTCATAAAAAACATTGAATCATCGTCCTGGTGAAAATGCATTTAGTAAAAATAAAGTATTTCTCTGCTCGATAATGGATTGATGAAGTAAATCACAATAGTTAAAAAATAAGAAAAGACATTATACTACTCTACGTTATTGTAAATATATGTTTACATTTACAATAGTATATATATAGTATATATAGGGGCGGCATGTGGCTCACGAGGTAGAGCGGGTTGACCAGAAGGTTGCTAGTTAGATCCCCGGCTCCTCGTAGAGTGTCGTGGTGTCCCTGAGCATGTCGCCCCACCCTGCCAGGAGTTAGGCAATATTGTAAAGTGCTCAAAGTGGCCACTGGTAAGAAAAGCTCTATGTAACTGCAGTCGATGATTTATATGTTCATAAGAATGCATAGTTTATACAGTACAGTAGTTCTATGCAAATGGTATTTGAAAGAAATGGTTTGTATTTCTTTCGAGGCGTCACGCTGCTTGTCCAGCGTAACGCCTCGGGGCAGGTCCTGACATCTCCCTCTTGTCCCGTCTCCCTCAGCCCTGTCAGACGGTCTACCAGGTGTTCCACGACGCCGTGGCACGGTTGATCCAGTACGGGGTCCTCTACGTGGCAGAGGTCAATCCACTACCTCGGGGGTCTTCCGTCTCACGCTGGTCGCGGGACCCACACACAATAAACATTATATAATTTTGTAATTTATTTTACATCGCAGAATATTTGTGTGAAGTTCTGGGCCAACACGGCATCCACAGGTGGGGCGACAGAATTCTAAAGTGGGGAAAGCGTTGCTGCTCTATACTGCCCCCGTGTGTCAGAAACAGACAGGTCACCCAGCGTGTTTTCTTTCACTGTAGCATTTGTGTCATGGAACTAACATACCCACACATGAAGCGTGTAACTAAATAAGAGACTAACAACATGTAGCCTGTAACGGTACTGGTACGCTAGGCAAATACCTAGTGGTGTATATATTGGGGGCTAGGTGGTGGCTAGGTCCTTGGACCCCCTATCTAAAGAAAGGTGCTGGTTTCAATCCACTAAATAGTCAAAATAAGATAACATATATTTTATCCTAGCTGGGATTACCTTCTCCCCTTGCATTGGCACAGTTTTCAACGTGTGTGTGTGTGTGTGTGTGTGTGTGCGTGTGCGTGTGCGTGTGCGCGTGCGCACCAGGAGGACCAGGAGGAGTTGAGCCCCAGCCCCACCGAGGAGCCGTGGCCCAAGAAGTTCCCCGAGCCCCTGTCCTGGAGGAGCGACGAGGAGGACGAGGACAGCGACTTCGGGGAGGAGCAGAGGGACCGCTACCTCAAGGTCTGTACCCCCTTTGGCCTTAAGACGCTCATGTAGAAGGCTTTGAGTGGCACGGCTTACAAAAGAGACGGAAATACAGAGTCCATGTTGCTTTTCCCATGTTACTGACTTGAACTTTTGTTCTCTCTCTCTCTCTCTCTCTCTCTCTCTCTCTCTCTCTCTCTCTCTCTCTCTCTCTCTCTCTCTCTCTCTCGCTCTCTCTCTCTTCCCCCCCCCCCCCCCCCCCTCCCACCCCCCCTGCAGGTGAGCACCTCCGCCGAGCCCCAGGAGTTCTTTGTGTTCCTGCAGCGTCTCCTCAGCCCGGTGCTGGAGGCGTACAGCGGAGCGGCCATCCTGGTCCACAGCCTGAAGCAGCCGGTGGACGAGAGGGAGTACACCCAGCAGCTCTTCAGATACCTGCTGACCCGCACCGAGAGGGGCGTGGCCGCCTACGGTAAGCTCTCTCTGATTGGTTCAAAGAGGGCTGAGACACGACGAGACACAGCCCTCGGATTGGTTCCAAGATACAGATAAGCTTCATTTATCCCGGACTAGGATTTGGGTATCACAGAATGTCAGTAATATTCAAGGGAAAATGTAATCAAATATAGTGAGTAAAATGCGATAAATAATGCATGTAAAAAATATATTTAAATACGATTATGAACATTCAGAAGAAAAATATATATACTTTTTGCAAATGTACAGAAAAAAAATATATATACCGGTACTGTATATTTGAGAAAGAAAAAGTACATAATGTATGTAATTGTGGCCAACACTATGGTATATTCTTCATTAGGTTTTATACCTTTTTTACTCTGTTGTTTGATTGTCTCCTGATTTCTTTATGCATATTGTTTGTTATCTTCACGGTAGATTATTTATGTTGTGATTCAGTCATGTGAACTGCAGTTTGGTGAAGGTTCCCAGTTGACCAATCATGCATCTGTTTTCCTCTAGGTGAAAGTGCAACGCACTACCTGGTCAAAAACACAGTGAAGACGTTCAAAGAGCTTGGGGTGAGAGCAAACATAAAAAGCTAATCCTTTTTAATAATAATGGATTAATGTGACATCAGTTGTGCTGAGTTGAGAACTGGTTAACATCTGGGAAACTATCATAATCATACTGTCTACATTTTTAGACAAGCAACAATGACACTGACATCTTTACCCGTTCCTACGATGTGATTGGCTCTCCAGGTCCTGAAGGAGAGGCGGGAGAACAGGGTGACGACCCTGGAGCTTAGCACCACCTTCCTACCTCAGGCACACCGCAGTAAACTCCTGAACTACATCCTGGCCTTCATCCTGCAGTGACCCCACCCAGGTCCTCCAACACCTCCCTCTCACCACCCCCCACCACTACCAGGACCCCAACCCCCCGTGGAAACAAGGGCTTCTACTGGCTACTTCTTATTTCTCCCAGGTGCTATACTCTGTGGAAAGCTTTACCAGGAAGTGCCTTCATACGCTAGTCGCTAACCGATAGCCGTTAGCTCGAGGAGTCGCGAGGCCAGCCTTCTGTCACTCAAGGGCACAAGTCTCGTCTTAGCCGTAGAGGGAAACTAGCGCTTGGCTGCTAGCCGCTAGCTCTTGGCCGCTGGCAGCTAGCCGCTGGCTCTCAGCTGTTAGCTGCTAGCCGCTATCTCTTATCCATTAGCTCTCAGCAGCTAGCTTTTAGCAGCTAGTTTAACGTATGAACACCCCCAGTGGACGCCCAGAGGTACTGCCCTCTGTCCCGTGTAGATCCTAAACCCCTGGAAGAAATGGGTTCAAAGGTGGAATGAATCTTTAAGGAAACTTTTGAAATGATGATATTACCCTTTCCAACTCTTTAAATAATTATTGTGGTATTGAGAGCAAACTCCATGCAAAGCATGCTTCATTTCATGCAAACGTCGAAAGTCAAACCATCGAATTGTGCATCAGGAATGGCCGTCGACCGGAAAGCGTTTTTATGTCGAATTGTAAACTCATGCAAGTTAACGGATGAATCCGGAAAAAAATATATGTTAAACTTCCCTCAAAAGACAAAATGTACAAATGTGTATAATGCGTAACGCATCAGTGTTGAAGAGCAGACTCTGAAAGCCATTCGACGTTACATGCTAAGTTACACGCATGAAATTAGAGGTGTCATGGTGAAAAAACATTTGATGTATACACCATTTAATCATAAGTATAGATACATAGTTACAACTTTTGTTGTTTCATACATCTAGTAACTATAGAAAACCCTTAGATTATATAGTCTCCCCGCTTAAAACTAGCTAGATGTACTGGATGAAATACCAGCATAGTTCGAGCCTCAAACTCTAGTAGCCAAGTGCAAGGATTTATTTTTCTCTCTCAGATAAGATGATTCAAAAGGAGATGTAGATTAATCAAAAATATGTAACCTATTTCTAAAACGACAAAGGTTTAAATTGATTAAGGACAGAAAAATGTCTAGATTTAAAGATGAGCCTTCTATTTTAGATGTTTTCTCCAGATATTTGGATACATATTCCAGTAGGCCGAATAGTTCTTGCTGTCACTCTTGGGTATTATTTTGACCAGGCTAATGAGATGCTAACTTTGAGATGTACATATCCACTAGTTCCCCTGTCGGCAAACCCGTGTTAGCTCAACCACTTCTGGTTCAAGATGAGGAAAAACACTTTGCATTGTTGTGTCATTGACATTATTTAACCTAAATATTGGTGTTAAAGAAGAATGGTTTTCAAATGGGATTGTCAAAATCATTTTTGTCTGTATCCATTCATTTCTTTCAACCGAAAACATAAAAATGATTGCTTGAGCAGTCAAGCGGATCGAACAAAAGGTACCCTTAATCTTTTAACATGAAGTGTAGGTGATCTGAAGAAGCATGAAGATGTGTGTGTGTGTGCGTGTGTTTCTGTGTGTGTATAGGCCAAGTTGGGAAGACTTTGGAAGGGGGATGTTTGGGGCATTATATGAAACAGTGTAAATATGTTGAATATTAAATTATGAACGTAAAATGACTGTCAAAATGGAGCCCCCTTTGGTTGGTTTTGTGAATAGAAGTGAAGTCTCTGTGGATGTTGAATGGTCAGTGATACAAGTCAAACCCTTAAAAATAAAAATGTGACTACAATATATATTTTTGAATCGGTTGGCATGACCCATGTTATGGAATACCTTCAAACAAATGTAGAGTCATTTGTCCACGGCATTCAACAATCAAATGCTACAATCCACAAGAAGGATGTGTCATGTGGTGAGGGCAACTAGTTATGTATCCGATTCTGTGTGTGTGTGTTGAGATTAAGCTGCTACCAATGTGTAGGCCTACCATATGAACACCATCATTTCAATGTCTCACACAGGACAAACGACTATTATAGCAATACTACTGCAGCAGCTTCAACAGATCCCTGATGGGAAGCCAACACACAATAACAACTCTGTTTTGACCTTTACTTTGCCGTACTGTATGTACTATCACATACATGTACTTCACTGTACTTGCTGTACACTGTATGTACTCTGTACTGTACTTGAAGAATCCTCTGGGCGCCTCAGTACTTCCAAAACAAACTCTGTGCCCAACCCGAGAAATGTCTTTATCGTGTGTGTGTGTGTGCGTGCGTGTGTGCGTGTGTGTTCGGTAAAGTCCCCCCCCCCCCCCCCCCCCTCCCCCGTCACCTCTTGAATGTAAGCTTCGTCCGGGGGGATTTCGAACCGCCGGTCGCCGTGACGATCGTGTTACATGTTGTACGCACAAACGTGTCGCAGTCTAACGACCTCTTGAAGTGAAAGAAAGAGCTTCCCCATTGCTAGCATACTGAAAAACAATGCAAAAACATCTCCTCGGTAGCTGAAAGTACTGATGTGTGTATCAGATACCGGATTCTCTCTCTCTCTCCCTCTCTCCCTCTCTCCCTCTCTCCCTCTCTCCCTCTCTTCCTCTCTTCCTCTCTGCGGTTTGCTGTTTCCGTTTTGTGCATGTTAACACCCGGCCAGCCGGGAATAAAAGAAATGTCAATAATAGTAACAAAAAATAGGAACAATTGCACTTGAGTTTACCGTTAGAGGAATCACCAGCCAACTGGCAGAATAAGTCCTTTTTTTGTTGTTTGTTTGTTGAAACAAAATCAATGTCCAAGCACTGTTGACATCAGTAGGATTTGTTTTTGATTAAATTAATGATCGATTAACCAAAATGCCTGTGCTGTGTCACTTTCTTATGAGGATAAGGGGTGCTAGTATCTCATCTTTTTTTTTTTTTTATATATATATAATTCAAGGTTTTCAAAGCAAGGGCCTCACTGGTATTTTGAGTCTTTCTCACTCTCTCTCTCACACACACTGCACGCATCTCATTCTCTCCCTGTCTCACTTGTCTTGTCTAAAAGTTACTATTCAGCCGTTTCACTTAATTATATATATCATTGGAATTAAGCGAAAGCAACAATGAATTAAAATGACCATTTATGATCAGGTATGGGTTAAGGCTTAACCTGTACCCTGTGGCTTAACCTGATGACATGTTAACGCACAAAATAAGAGAGGAGAGGATGGAGAGGAGCTGACAAGACAGTTACGGTACTCGCACACATGATGAGAATCTTTACATGTGGTCACTATGAACTACAAACTTGCAATTCTTCAGCAATTTTAATATGTTCCATTAGTCTCAAAAGGCAACAGATAAACTATTTATACTGATTGCTATTTGACTGGAATGTTTCTATTCCACTGAAATTATCTATAACAATGATAAGTAGGCATACACATTACATTTGTTGGCTTTTCCTTTTTATTTAAATCACAAGAGTGCAAGAACATTGTAGTTTTTCCATCCACTATTCAGACTTTAAAACCAATAGAAATGATGAATTATTATTTGATTAAAATGAGTCCTCTTCTACATAAATGCCAATGTTAAAAATGTTATAGCATTAAACATGTTAAAGCATCTGGTGAAAACCGACAAAATATAAAGTGTAATCTAACCATTTACTGTGCATTGGGTGATATTCAGCAGCTGTTTATATTCTTATAGAATTTTTCCTTGTTCAATGCCAGCAGTACGACATTAATACAGATCTCTCAGATCAAAATTGTATAGACCCCATTCAGGAATCAACATTGGTACGTTTGGTCATTTGATTATTAAACAAAGACCCTGCTGTCTGTTTGACTGTTGAGAGGGTCAGCGGGGTAGAGCTTATACTACCAGCCTAGACCTGGAGAGAGGATTGGATAGAGAGGCTCACTAAAGGTGCAGCCAGCAGCAAAGAAGATTTGAACCCTGGCTTCCATATCATAAAAGGAGAGCAGACCCTCATCATAGTCACCAAACAGCCCCACCTTCTGCTCTCAGAGGGAGGCAGAAAGCAGGGTCATCTTCTCAGGGGTGAATATCAGCTCACTCACTGGTTAATGCTAAACGCCATATAATCTTGTCTTTATCCACGACCCCAAAGTAAAATCTCCTTGCGGTGAAACTTGCCTCGTGAGAACAAATGTTTGCATGTCAATTTCTGAAGGTTGTTTGAGAGTTTATCCTCTACGCCTCCGTGATGTACTTGTTTCCCATCCTCAGACAGGATGAGCTGGGGATTAATTGTATCAGGATCCAGAGTCACATTTACTTCATACTGCTGGTCCCACTTCAGTTCATCACCACGCAGCTTCGTCACCTCCATGTTCAGTGTCTCCTCCAGCTGATCCAGGGATCACCTCAAGGTCCCTACGAATGACGGAGGACGGACCTCCACCATCGTCCAGTCCCTGGTGGGTGGAGGATTCATCAGGGATCTGAAGGTTTCGAGGAAATTGAGGTTGATTTCAGAGTGTGAGAGCAGCTCCACCTCTGAGCTTCTATTGCTCAGACCTTCTATTTCCTGCTCCAGCTCTTTGAGCTCAGCTTGTTGAGCTTTCTCTGTTATCAGTTGCTCTTTGACCGTTTGGTTGAGATCATCCTGTTTAAATGCAGCACATCAGATCAGTGAGGACCTGCACATGAGGAGGAGGAGGAGGAGGAGGAGGAGAAGAGGGTGTAGTCTAATGGGAGGAGGAGGAGAAGAGGGTGCAGTCTCATGGGAGGAGGATGAGGAGAAGAGGGTGTAGTCTCATGGGAGGAGGAGGAGGAGGTGGAGGAGAAGAAGAGGGTGTAGTCTCATGGGGGGAGGAGGAGGAGGAGGAGAAGAGGGTGTAGTCTTATGGAAGGAGGAGGAGGAGGAGAAGAGGGGGTAGTCTCATGGGAGGAGGAGGAGGAGGAGGAGGAGAAGAGGGGGTAGTCTTATGGGAGGAAGAGGAAGAAAGGAGGAGGTGCACTTGTTTTGGTCACTGCCGGGAGTGGGAGGAGTGTCTTAATGGTCCGTGATCCTTGGAGGAGGGCGTGGGAGGCGTGCTTGTTTCTCTGACCTCTGGTCAGAGGAGGAGGAGTGGGGACACCCAGCCGAGATTCTGAGGAAGAATTTGCTGTCAGAGCGAGGCTTGCTAGGATAGTTCTTTAAGGTTGGCTGTCGAGGATGAGGAAGAGGCAGGTGAGACGGGTGTGTGTGGTTCTGTCCAATAAACAGCGTCTGGACTGCATCGTCAGGGTGAGTCCTATCAGGGTTAGTACGCTTTCAATACAGGGTCTCTTTGCAACTATTCAAACACTAACCACATTCTCTCTCTCTCACTGGGTCCCTCTCTCGACTTAAATCTATAATATATTTGTATATATTTATATAGATATATTAATCAGGGTTTTGTGTGTTTTTGTTGTTGCTACTTTTCCTTTCTCTTTTCTTTCTTTCAATTCACACAAACACACACACAGGGATAGAGTGCAGAGGTCATATATTACCATATTGTGTGTGTCTTCACCAGGTGAGCTCCATAGGGAGACAGGTGTTGGATCATGTGACCTTGATGTGTGGCGTGAGGTCGCTCCAAATCTTTGGTCTCGCCATTTTCCTCGGTGAGAGATTCAAACTCTGGTACCGCCGGTCCGACCATACTTTCTAGTGTGAAGGTGTTGCTCTGTGTGGGAGGAAGAAGAGTTTGTTTTTAATACATTTCCCGTGGAATGCTGACGGGAGTTAACGATGTAATGCGATGACGTCATAGAATAAACAGAGGCAGGATAAGGAGAGGGCCTCACCTCATCTACATTCGAATGTGTATTATTTAGGCAATTCTTTGTTTCTTTGTTTGAAAATATTTATATATTATATTCGATATCTATTTTTTATCGTTTAAATCGATAATTCACCAGGAATAGTTTTGTTGTTATGAAAATAAATCATGAAAAGCTTACATGCAGGCCATATCGACGGGAGATAGTTTTATGCATGCCTTCCACAGGTGTCGAGGACAGACTCATTCCTTATCTACATTTCCCTTTATCTTTGTTCTTTAACCAGAACATGAGTATCTGTTTGTGGATTTGGACCAGAATCTGGGAAAGTACTTTGGAAAAGAATGGAGGAGAACTTCAACGAAGGTGAGTCAACACATCTTCTCTGAACGTCCCTTTGGGAATGAAGAAATTATCCAATCTACTATAATATAATCAAATATCAAAAATCGATCTAAATTCGTCCATTTCTGATCGAATTGTTTCAGGGCACATTTCTTCTATTTCTAAGGGTGCAGCACTATGTGGAGAGTGTAGAACTAATAAAGTAAGTTGGGCTTAACATGGATATTAAATAACCGCTAACATTGAAAAAAATCATGTTATAGCATTAAATCATGAGATTTATCACTTATGGGAGGTTTTTTGTTTTTTTTAGGGACAGTACATCACAAGAGCTGTATTACAGCGATCTGAGACGGAAGATGTTAGATTCTCTATGCGACCAACAGGAGGTGCTGTTCCTCCAGTTGGCGGCTGCGGCGCTACAAGCCGAGATGGGGGACGCTGAGGAGCAGATTCTGGGAGACGGGGATGAGCAAAATGGAAAAGAGAACACAATCGTTTCGGAGAAGAAACAAAACCAGAATTATTTTCTTCCTGAAGATTATTTTCCATCTTGGGTTAAGTGTCTCTTTCTGTTTAACTTTTATTAAGGCCTATAGTTAAAAATATATATATTTTCACACCCAGGCATATCTGTCTTTATGTAAAAGAAAAACGAGCCCAAACATTAAAAGGCTGCATGTCCGTTGTCTGTGTATGAAGTCATCAAAAACAAATGTAGGTCTAGTTAAATTTTTTAATTGTTGCTATTGGCTGACATCAGAAGACCATCATGAATATATTTATTTAAATACATGTATTTGACCACGTACTTATATTCTGAACACATTTATTACGTTATGACAATATTTAATGGTTGAAACAATTAGCAATAACTAAGAGCCTCTCAGGAGTACATTTCCTCCAAGCAATAAGCGTGGTGGAGACCCAGCTGAGGGTTGTTTTGGTTTTGTGTGGCTCCAGCTGATCAGGCATCGCGGCCGTGACTTCCTCCTGCGGCACGCCGGCGCCCTGCACGCCACGCTCCGAGGGCTGGCCCGCCCCCGGGCCATCCGGCGCTTCATAGAGGACGCCAGCGCCTTGCAGGACGTCCCCGTCACTGTCTACACCCTGAGACAGGTCTGAGGGTCCGCCACACCTCACACACTTCTACTGTGTGTGTCTCTTTCTCACACCGCACGCATCTCTCATTCTCATTCTCATTTACTCACACTCTCACACAAACAATGCAAAAACATCTCCTCGGTAGCTGAAAGTACTGATGTGTGTATCAGATACCGGATATTTTTTTTCTCTCTCTCTCTCTCTCTCTCTCTCTCTCTCTCTCTCTCTCTCTCTCTCTCTCTCTCTCTCGTGTGCAGGACAAAAGGGATGTGAGAGGGTGCGTGCATCTCGCTGTGACCTTGAAGGGCTTATGTGTTCATCAGGTTGGTTCCGCTCATCAACAACCTAATCATTAACCAATCGTAAGATCATCTAGGGATGTGGCTTTAAAAAAAAAGACAGAAAAAAACACTTCTTGGTTCTTGCCATTATGTGATGACGTGGCAGGATTTATCGTTATGGGATGCCATTTTACTGACAATACTTTCATTCGGGTATTCATTCAGGTAAATAATAAATGAATGGTCAATGTTCAATAATTGTATGTTGGGGTAGCGTTTGACAACTAACTATGAATATTACTGACAGCAGCCGGTTGTTTCACGTTGCTTTGCTCTCGTTCCAGGAGGTGGAGGGAAAACTGCACCTCCTGTATGACTGTACCTGGAAGGAGATCCACAGCCTCACCTTCAGAGTAGGTCCCAGTAGCTCTTCTTACTTACTGACTGTCTGTCTGTCTGTCTGTCTGTCTGTCTGTCTGTCTGTCTGTACGTCTGTCTGTACGTCTGTCTGTACGTCTGTCTGTACGTCTGTCTGTACGTCTGTCTGTACGTCTGTCTGTACGTCTGTATTTTACTTTCTTTTATTTTTTACGTTTTTTAAAAATAATATTTCTTTCTCAATCTCTCCCCGTCCCTACAGGGTAAGAGGTTTGAGGTGCAGACCGGGGGGCGGCTTGGGGTGGTCTCACTGATGGTGTACTACACCGCCTCCCCCTGCCACTCCAGGCTCCTCCTGCGACACCTGCAGCAGACCCACCGCTACCAGCTCGACAACCGGAGGACCCAGCGGCCCGACACCGGAGCTCGCGGTCCGTCAGGCGCTTCGTGTGGTCATTTGGCAGTACTGCAGGGGACTGGTCATAACTAAAGTCTGTCTTTCCATAGTTGGTCAGCTGTACCGGGAGGCGTCCATCTGTGACCTAGCCTGGCTAGGAGAGAGGCTACGTTGCGCTAGCAGCAGCAGCCTCACCACATACATTTCTGAATACAACAGCGACCACACAACCCCCAAGCCGTCGCCGTTGCCCAGAGACAGGGCTGGAAGACCTCCTGTGATTGGTAAGTCGGGCTGGGATGTTGGCTGTCGACCAATGGGAAGTACTTGGACCTTGTATTGGAAGTTCATGAAAATGAAATAAATAAAAAATCAAATGTACTAAAACAGTGAAACTACAATATTGGGGTATGGTTATGGCCCGGAGCTTTATCGACATGGCCTATAAGGAAGAATCATCTGGAACACACTAAGGCCCAATCCCGTTTCTTTGCTCACTGTCTCAACCCTCATTGCTACCCCTCATTGCTACCCCTAACCGATCCCCTACCAAATGGGACAACCCTACCCTGTGACGTCATCATGGCCTCCCCGTGCCCCCTAGCAGATAACCAGACCCCTGGTAATGTTACAAGAGACAGACTGGCTGCCATTGTCTCGGGCAACGAGCAAGACCCATTGTAAAGATGTTTAACCTGAAATGGTATTTATATTTTGTAATTGGCATGTTTAAATAAAGTATTAAAAAAAAAATTAATACTATTTGTCCCTCATAATATACCTTTATTTTGAATGTCACTTAGCTACATGTTAAAGGTGGTATTAGGGTGCACTCACACTAGGCCATCTGGCCGTGGCCGTTGCCCGTTTTCACACCTAACCGTGCTCAAATGGCCCCATTGTTCTCTGGCCTGCACTCACACTAGGCCATCTGGCCGTGGCCGTTGGCCGTCGCAGCTGTGGCCTGGCCACGGAAGGCTCTTGTACATACGTCATCACGTCGTAACACGTCATCAACAAGCGTCCGCTGCATGGACCATAATAAAGTCTGCCGCCAGTCAGAGTTTTAACAACAATGGACAACAACACAGAGAACACACCAACAGTTGAACTGCTTGACGCGATGTTTACCGTTTAATGAGAAAGAAGGCTCGTCGCCTTTATTATGTCCGTGGTCGTCGCATTGACTATACGTCATCCAGCTCAGGTTGCGTAGCCGTGCGTGTGCGCGTGTCGGCTCATTAGCATCTGTACCGTAGCGGCCCGTGCCGTAGCAGCACACCTCTCCCAAGTGGCCAAATTGGCCCGGCCTGGCCAGATTGGCCACACTCACACTGGCAGATTTGAGCATGGTTAGGCCACGGCCACGGCCAGATGGCCTAGTGTGAGTGCACCCTTAGATAATAATCGGTTATGAACAAGAACACTTTATAAGAAACACTGAACCACACATCTAAAAATACACGCACACGCATCTAAAAATACACACACACGCACACCTAAAAATACACACACCCACACACACACTCTCTCTCTCAGCTTTTGAGAGAATGGTGGAGAATCACATCTTCCATTCATTCTTCCATCCTTTCCGCCAACTTTGCCTCGCTCTCCTCATGCCTCGCCTGCTCCCTGGCACTCTCCTCTTGGAAGGGGTGTCTGGGGTGGTGGAAGAGGTGCCTGGGGTGGAGGAGCATGAGGGAGAGGTGGGGGGGGGGCTGGTGGCAGTGGACTCAACGAAGTCCTGAAAGAAAACGAATAAGAAGGAATTAGGAATTATATGCCAGAACTGGTTGATATGGCCATATGTTATGTACAATATATAATAGCTATGTACACAATATAGTACTGCCAAAAAATACATTGATTAACCATGTAATATTACTAATATAATATATTAGTATATATAATAATACTTATAGAATATTACTAATATAATATAATATAATATATTAGTATAAATCTTATTTTTAACCTGGAGTCACTAGAACATGGAAGATCTGGATATCATACGACATGATATGCAGCCCGGTCTGCAGCCCGGTCGATGGCCGGGCTGCCGGCCGAGAACCGGGGTCGGGCGGCCCGCGAAAGTCGGCCTCGCGATCTTCCGCGAAAGTCGGCCGCGGACTTTCGCGATCTTCCGAGAGTCCACGGCCGGGCTTCGAAGCCCGCGGCCGGGCTGCAGAGTATAATTAATAAAATAATTACTAGTTAATTACAGAGAAAACACTTACATTTGGGTTTTTCCAATCCTGTCGCATCTTTTCGCCCTCCATCTTGTCTAGGATATTTCTTGATTTTCAGTTTTCTCGCAAGGTATTGTGGGAGCAAGTCAGAACTGAAGCGCTTTGAGGGTGCCCATGGAAAATCTCAATTTTGAGGGGATGTTAGCCCTCCCCCTTACCCCTCAAGCTACCTTAAAGTGGTATTGGGACGTTGCTCCACGGCGCGTGAACGCGCAACAGCGAGGGTTAGGGTTGAGATTTTCTATGTAGCAAATGAATGAGATTGGGCCCAACACTCATGGTTTGGAGCTCTGTTATTTCCCATCTGAACATCCTTTGTCTGTCTCTGTGTGTTTGTTTGGTCGACTCAGCAGAGGTGGAGATGTCAGTGGATGACCCACCAGAGATTCTGGTGGATGGTGATCGAGAACTCCTGGTGGATGACCCAACCCAGGTCCCGTGGCTTGCAGATGGTCTTTGTGTGTCGTGGGTGTGGTCAGGCCACCAGTGACCTCCTCCTACTGGGTAGCTGTGTGCCTCCTCTCTTTGTCGAACTGGATTAAAAATTTAAAATTCCAGGGGTCACTGATTAGTTATCACCTGTGATACATCTAAATTGGCTTATCCAGATATGACACAGAGCACCGTACTTTAGAATTGACCGCTCTTACATCTTACCTAGAACCTCTTTAACAGTGCCAGTATTAGGGGTTTGACATAGACTGGGTAGCCCCGCCCATTCTGCCGGCGATTTGAGTTCTCCCTGCACAAGGGTCTGGAGAAGAGCAATACATTTCTTTCTGCTTCCAATACGTTTTTGCGGGAGCCAATCACCAAGTTGGCTTTTCCCCTTGGCGTACTATTGGCTGGTTTAACACAATGACGACAGGGCTGAAGAAAATGACGGCAGATTCCCCAGACCAACGTGCAATCTACGATTGAGCTTGGTCTGGAAATAGCCAGGCTAGGTTTGACACCATATTGGGACTAACCACGTTCAAACGTATGCACTCAAATTGGCATATATTTATTATTATACAGGGATACAAACTAAATTATTCTGATGACCGTGTTATTGTTAAATTAAGTTTAAGTATTAGATAAGAAAATGACACTATGATGTCAGTCTGTCTGATGCTGTGGTGGTGTGTTCATCTCATTCTCTGCCGTTTGTTTTTCAGGAATTACCCTGGAAATGAAATATTGGGGTACAATAGATGCATAACATTAGATTAAAATAAGTTTAAATAACTATTGCAATAGATTACATTCAAAACTGTACCATAGATTCCTTTGCCAAAGGTTTTCTTTTATAATTCCATTCAAAGACATCATACATAAACCACTATGATGTTGTTTATGTATGGGGTGTGTATGGCGTGGAAAGGCCAGTTTCATCTTACCGCAACCTTCAAACACACAGACCATTCACAGCGCTTTACATGGACAGGAATCAAATTTCTAAAGAATTAAAAGGGAAATCTAAATAAAAAAAGGGAAAGAATTAGAAGCGTTCGTTTTGTACCCAGTAAGAAATGCAGGTTCAACCAACTGAAGTTCAAATGGAGTCCTTCCTCTGCTCTCTGAAGGTGCTGAAGAGGAAGGTCCTCACTGGGATTTCTGTGGACTAAAGAAATGTCATCCAATATCACAAGCCCTGACATGCTGTTCAATTCATAAATACCCAGCCTTCTAATCGATAACTTTATGAATCATGCCAGGTTGTCATGATGTTAATGTTAATAATGTTGGTATGATTGGCCTGAATTCTCAACGGTAATGTTCAGGCCTGTTTTGACCTTTTCAAATTTGGACACATCCACATGAGATCAACTCCACCAGGAGTTCAGATTGATCATTATTACTATTAAAGTATTTGAGACATTTTACACCTCGTTATTTTTTTGGTTTACTCTCTTGGTAAAAAGTGGGGGTGTTATTGACAACATTGATAAACAACGCCGTTGTTTAAGGATTGCATAAGGTGACCCGATCAGAACAAGGAAGTAGTAAATTAAACCAAGAAGAAAGGAAAATCAGATCAGCGCAGTCTGGGCATACAAAGACAATCATAGATAATTTACGGAAAATAAGCATCCATGACACTTTCCATGTCCTGATTGATGGCCTAGCAACCCAATACTGCAATCGAGCAAGCTGCTACCTCATGGGCAGTATATTCCCTATGATTCACACTGCTACCTCATGGGCAGTATTCCCTATGATTCACACTGCTTCCTCATGGGCAGTATATTAAGGATTAAGGATTAAACATTTGCCTCGTGCAGTAGTCCCTAACAATGACATACATAATAGAGAAAAATTGACTGTTTTCCGCAAGGAATTATTAATGACCCCAATTTATACAGGAAATATCAAACTTCTTCTAATTTGTTGGGAATTCCAATGTGTTTTGATGGTGATATGATTGACATTGAATGCCATCTTCTGTCCCCTCCACTCTCCTGTTCTCCTCTACTTGTTTAATCTATTTGTCTGCCCTCCTCCTGGTCTCCACGCCTCCCTGTCTCCATTCTCCTCCTCTCGTTTCCTTGCCTCCTCTCTCCTTGGTTGTGGTTGGATAGTCAAAAACATTACGTCCTGTCCATTCTTCACCTCTTTTTTTTTTACCGCAATGAAAAGTTCAAGGAATGATGTGAAGGTGTCTGAAACACAGAGGGAAACTCTACACTTTGTCCTATAAAACTCAATAAAATAACTTCCTTTGTTGTCTGAGTTTCACGCCCTGCCTATCCATGTTCTAGATATTGTATCATGGCCTGTATAAGGTGACACGTCGTTCTTCAGAGCTGTATCAATCCCACCACCTCTGCGACAAACAAAGACATCATTGTGGTTGAGAATAAAAGTTCATTAATAAAGACGGCCGTTGATACACCAAAGTGACTGAGCTTGGTGAATTGTACGACTTATCACTCACACTTTGTCAGATATACACCTCTGCACATGTATAAACCATCACTAACAAGATTACTTAAACGTGATCCACAGAGACATCCAAGATACCGCATTATCATTGAAGTAGCCAGCCGCTTGTGTTGTCTGTGGTGGCGAAGAATCTCTTTTATTGTTTATTTGATATGTTGATCCTCTGCCTGATGTCCAATATCCCTGATTTGCAATGAATGAATGTCTTCCCTAAAACGTTGAAATTATAATTATGTAAACCTGCATGTCAGCCCTTCTAAGAAGAATTTCAAGTTCATACATTTGGAGGCCCCTCCGTCTGAGAAGGTTCCCGACCCCTGCCTTCACGTAATGGACCTACTCCCACTTTACATGTAAATGTCACTTTCCATTAACCACTCATTGCAAAGAAACTAGGAATTCAACAAGGTTTTATTAACCAAACAAAAAAGAGTCTCAGAGGCAGTAAATTCATTTTTACTAATTCATAACAGCTTTATTGTCATGCATGTCAATCCACTTCCTCACTACAGATGGTACAGAAAGGGAAATGGCCCATTTCAAAATGGGAATAGCCCTGGTAGAGATGTAACCTTGGTGACTTGCGACCCCAGCTCTGGGCCTTAGTTGCAGCGGTCTGTCCCACAGCATCTGACCCTCAGATTGTTGGCCTGATAACTCAACAGGTGGCAGCTGAATGCCATCATGCAACGTCTGTAGTAAATGATGGCTGATAGGAAGAAAAAAATCCAATAACTATTACTCCATCAACCACCATCTTTAATAAGATGACAAACAAAACACGACAATCAAACACGCAAAGCACCCACATCTTGAAACATAAGTAACAAGAACACAGGGGAAGAGAATGAGTTATCAAACAGCGAGACATGACTTCACCGGAGGAGGAAGACCGGTCAGCTAAAGAGCAGCATGTATCGGGTCGGATAGAAGGGCGTGTGTACTTACGGGCGGGAGGTAGGAGGTGCAGACTTGCGCAGACGTCGTTGGGTCCACGGCACGTCTCAACCCTGTTGGAACAGCCTCTACCGATACACCGGTTGCACCTCAGAGCTTCTCCTACAGATCAAGTATATTAGATATGAGTGGTTGGTATTCTTTAAGTGGGCCATTTAAATGGAGACATTTGGGCTGTAGGCCTCGACTCACCAAAGCTGAAGGCCAACGCAAGCACCAGAACAACCGCTAAAGTCTTCATCTTTCTTCTCTCTCTGGACTGATCCTCTTGCTTGTCTAGAAGAAGAATTTGGATTTGGATAATGGCATGGAAGTGTCCACCCCATCGTCTATGAGTGTCGGGGGTGTGGTCAGGCCACCAGTGACGCCCCCTTCCTCCTCCTACTGGGCAGGTGTGTACCTCCTCTCTGGATGAACGGGAGGAAAACTTAAACTGAACTTAAACTTACTGAAAGGTCCAGTGGCTGTGATTCCCTATCGAGGATGATCGTTGATAGCCCGACATCTCCGGACCAATCCGCAAATTAGTGTTCAGCTGTGACTGCCAGGCAAGATGGATTCCCTGAAACAGAGCCAGGAGCGGCCTTGAATCTAAATGGTATACAGAGCACTATACTCACTAATTACTGACAACCAATGACACAGAATTGACCGCTCTTACCTACAGCCTCTTCAACAGTGCCAGGATTAGGGGTTTGACACCCATTGGAACCACCCACGGTCAAACGTATGCACTCACTGTATTGTAAGTTGTATTATTATATTGTACATACGAGCCACGAATTGGCATATATTTATTATTATACAGGGATACAAACTAAATTATTCAAATACATACCAAATTATCTAAATAAAAAAGGGAAAGAATTAGAAGCGTTCGTTTTGTACCCAGTAACAAATGCAGGTTCAACCAACGGAAGTTCAAATGGAGTCCTTCCTCTGCTCTCTGAAGGTGCTGAAGAGGAAGGTCCTCACTGGGATTTCTGTGGACTAAAGAAATGTCATCCAATATCACAAGCCCTGACATGCTGTTCAATTCATAAATACCCAGCCTTTTAATCGATAACTTTATGAATCATGCCAGGTTGTCATGATGTTAATGTTAATAATGTTGGTATG
Organism: Gadus chalcogrammus; assembly: GCF_026213295.1. NCBI lineage: Eukaryota > Metazoa > Chordata > Actinopteri > Gadiformes > Gadidae > Gadus > Gadus chalcogrammus. Next base: position 15,692,029 of record NC_079429.1, read on the forward strand.
ATTGGCCTGAATTCTCAACGGTAATGTTCAGGCCTGTTTTGACCTTTTCAAATTTGGACACATCCACATGAGATCCACTCCACCAGGAGTTCAGATTGATCGTTATCACTATTAAAGTATTTGAGACATTTTACACCTCGTTATTTTTTTAGTTTACTCTCTTGGTAAAAAGTGGGGGTGTTATTGACATCATTGATAAACAACGCCGTTGTTTAAGGATTGCTGCAGGTGACCCGATCAGAACAAGGAAGTAGTAAAGGAAAATCAGATCAGCGCAGTCTGGGCATACAAAGACAATCATAGATAATTTGCGGAAAATAAACATCCATGACACTTTCCATGTCCTGATTGATGGCCTAGCAACCCAATACTGCAATCGAGCAAGCTGCTAGCTCATGGGCAGTATATTCCCTATGATTCATACTGCTTCCTCATGGGCAGTATATTCCCTATGATTCCCATTGCTTCCTCATGGGCAGTATACTAGTCGCCTACACATGAGGATTAAACATTTGCCCCGTGCAGTAGTCCCTAACAATGCCATACATAATAGAGAAAAATAGAGTGTTTTCCGCAAGGAATTATTAATGACCCCAATTTATACAGGAAATATCAATCTACTGCTGATTTGTTGGGAATTCCTCTCTCCTTCTCTCCTCTACTTGTTTAATCTATTTGTCTGCCCTCCTCCTGGTCTCCACGCCTCCCTGTCGCCACTCTCCTCCCCTCGTTTCCTTGCCTCCTCTCCCTCTTCTCTCCTTGGTTGTGGTTGGATGGTCAAAAACATTACGTCCTGTCCTTTCTTCACCTTTTTTTTTTACCGCAATGAAAAGTTCAAGGAAAGATGTGGAGGTGTCTGAAACACAGAGGAAACTCTACACCTTGTCCTATAAAACTCAATAAAATAACTTCCTTTGTTGTCTGAGTTTCACGCCCTGCCTATCCATGTTCTAGATATTGTATCATGGCCTGTATAAGGTGACACGTCATTCTTCAGAGCTGTATCAATCCCACCACCTCTGCGACAAACAAAGACATCATTGTGGTTGAGATTAAAAGTTCATTAATAAAGACGGCCGTTGATACACCAAAGTGACTGAGCTTAGTGAATTGTACGATTTATCACTCACACTTTGTCAGCTATACACCTCTGCACATGTATAAAACATCTCTAACAAGATTACTTAAACGTGATCCACAGAGACATCCAAGACACCGCATTATCATTGAAGTAGCCAGCCGCTTGTGTTGTCTGTGGTGGCGAAGAATCTCTTTTATTGTTTATTTGATATGTTGATCCTCTGCCTGATGTCCAATATCCCTGATTTGCAATGAATGAATGTCTTCCCTAAAACGTTGCAATTATAATTATGTAAACCTGCATGTCAGCCCTTCTAAGAAGAATTTCAAGTTCATACATTTGGAGGCCCCTCCGTCTGAGAAGGTTCCCGACCCCTGCCTTCACGTAATATGCCTACTCCAACTTTACATGTAAATTAGGGATGGAACGGTTTATGAAAACACTCCGAACCGTTCGGTTCGACTGTCTCGGTTCAATTCGCGTGTGTTCCGTTCGGTTCATGCACTGCTCCTTTTTCTCATAGGCGAAGCATGTACACTCCAGAGCAGAAGGTGGCGGTACTGCGCCTAAAGTCAACCGCCAGTAGTAAACAAGAAGAAGTAGCAAAGCAACCTAGGCGGCAGCAGATGAAAATTAGTTGTGGAGAGTTGTGTGGGGATGGCGAGTGGGAAAGGACAGGAGCTGGAAGACGCGCCAGCAGCACATTATAGGTCTGCTGTATGGGAGCATTTTGCTTTCAGAGTGACCTACGATGACGGCGGCAAGAAAATTGTCGACAAAAGTGCCACAGTTTGCAAACATTGTGCAACGCGTGTTGTGTATGTTAATAGCAACACAAGCAACATGTCGGCTCACCTGCGGAGACATCATCCCAGTGAGAAAATTGGCAGTGCAAGGGGGAAAGGGGCAGAGGCGAAAGGACAACTTCTACTCCCCGCAGCTTTTAAACAGGCATACGGTGACGAGTCAGACAGGGCGAAATGCATAACTAAAGGAGTGGCATATTTCATCGCCAAAGATATGCAGCCTTATTCCGTGGTGGAGGGTGCGGGATTCCGTCACATGATTAAAGCACTGGAGCCACGATATAAAATCCCCTCCCGCAAACACTTGAGCAACACGGTAATACCCGCACTTTATGAAGAAACCCGACAAGAAATTGTTAAAGAGTTGTCTGACACAGCATCAGTAGCGCTAACTAGTGATGGATGGACCTCCAGGGCTACTGAAAGTTTCCTGACTGTGACTGTCCATTACATTACCTCAGAATGGGAGATGAAAAGCTCAGTTTTACAGACGCGCCCCCTTTATGAGAGCCATACTAGCGAGCATCTCTCTGAAGCACTGACAGAAGCAGTGACAGAATGGAAGTTGCAGAGGGGCAGCAGCACAATCCCTGTTACTACAGACAATGCAAAAAATATGGTGAATGCAGTCAATGCAACAGCTGGACTGGGGCCACAAATTGGCTGCTTTGCACATACTGTTAATCTTGCAGCCAAGAATGCAGTCTCAATAAATCCGGTATCCCGGCTCCTGGGGAAGATGAGGAAAGTGGTGGCATTTTTCCATCGGAGCACAACAGCCACCCACGCCTTAAAAACTAAACAGGAGATGCTGCAATTGCCAGTTCACAAACTAATTCATGATGTCCCAACTCGTTGGAACACAACATATGACATGCTGGAGCGTTATTTGGAGCAGCAAGCTTCCATCTATTCTGCTCTGATGGATAAAGATGTTAGGAAAAGTGTCAAAGATATTGCTGTTTTGACTGACAGTGAGGTAAAATTGGCAGAGGACCTAACCAAGATTCTCAAACCTCTGAAGAATGTAACAACACTCATGAGCACAGAAACATCCCCTTCAGTGTCCATGATCATCCCTCTGCAGAAGATGATACTGAAATCCATGACACCCAGTGAAGAGGACAGCGCCACCATCAAAGATGCTAAGGCAGCCATCACTAAAAACCTGAAAGACAGATACGGGGACCCTGATCTTCAGGACTATCTGCACAGAAGCACAGCCCTGGATCCAAGATTTAAGTCCCTGCCCTACTTGGAAGAAGACTCTATTCAGAAAATCTACAGTGTTCTCACCAGAGAGATCATGGAAATTGAAGAGCAGGTATTGTTTTTTATTCTGTAATTAGTACTAAATTTTATGTGTTTTTATCATAATTACAATTTCTCTCTTTTTTTAAAATCTAGAATACAGTATACTTGAGCCTTTGCATTTATTGTATTTTCTCAGTGTACAGTAGAGCATATAGTTTTAGTGTCTTTGCTGCTATGAGAGTGTTTGTTTTTATCAATATTTTTACCATACTATTTGTCATTTTATCATGCAGGTTCAACCCAGAGAAGCCCAGGTGGCCAGTTCATCCTCAGCTGGAGAGCCAGAGGCATCAAAAGAATCTCCTCCTCAGAAAAAATCTGTCATGGCAGAGCTTTTTGAGAGCTCTTTACATCAGAGAAGGGAACCACCAAGACTTTGTCCCAGATCACTGAGGAGGAGGTCATGGCATACAGGCTCACAGGATGCATTCCTGTGGATGAAAATCCACTTGCATGGTGGAGAAGCAACGAGCACAAGTACCCTCATTTTGCTAAATTGGCTCGACGTTACCTTGCAGTCCCAGGTACATCTGTACCAAGTGAGAGAGTTTTCTCTACAGCAGGAGACATTGTCACTGCAAGTAGATCTCGTCTTTTGGCAGAGAATGTGGACAAACTGATCTTCTTGCAGAAGAACATGAGAATACAATGAGTAGAGCCTTGTTGTTTAAGCAGTGCAGTATGTGTTAGTTTGGTTTATGCTATATTTTATATTGATGATTATTTACTGGATTATTTATTTTGTTATTTGAGATAACACAGTGGCACTTTAAGTTTGTAAGAAATCCAGCCTTATTTTTCTTTGATTGTTTTTCAAACACTGCACTTTCAGTTCAAGAGAAAGTTTTGAGTTTTGAGTTCTGTTTACCAAATAAATGAAGCACATGTTGGAACTAGCAATGTCTCCTCTCTTGCAGTGCCAGAATCTCAACCTAAGACTGTCACAATGATGTATCAAATGTCAGACTGCTTCATTCTTTCAGTTTTAACTTGACTATACAAGACATAATAGATCTTCCTAATAATCAACATATACCGAACCGAACCGAAAACCGTGACCACGAAACCGTGAACCGAACCGAACCGTGGATTTTTTGAACCGTTCCACCCCTAATGTAAATGTCACTTTCCATTAACCACTCATTGCAAAGAAACTAGGAATTCAACAAGGTTTTATTAACCAAACAAAAAAGAGTCTCAGTAAGGCAGTAAATTCATTTTTACTAATTCATAACAGCTTTATTGTCATGCATGTCAATCCACTTCCTCACTACAGATGGTACAGAAAGGGAAATGGCCCATTTCAAAATGGGAATAGCCCTGGTAGAGATGTAACCTTGGTGACTTGCGACCCCAGCTCTGGGCTTTAGTTGCAGAGGTCTGTCCCACAGCATCTGGCCGTCACAAGGCTGGGCCGAGAACTCAACAGGTGGCAGTCGGACGCCGTCATGCAACGTCTGAAGAAATTGATGGCTGATAGGAAGAAAAAAATCCAATAACTATTACTCCATCAACCACCATCTTTAATAAGATGACAAACAAAACACGACAATCAAACACGCAAAGCACCCACATCTTGAAACATAAGGTCTTAAGTAACAGGGGAGGAGAATGAGTTATCAAACAGCGAGACATGACTTCACCGGAGGAGGAAGACCGGTCAGCTAAAGAGCAGCATGTATCGGGTCGGATAGAAGGGCGTGTGTACTTACGGGCAGGAGGCAGGAAGAGCACACTTGCGCAGACGTCGTTGGGTCCGCTGCACGTCTCAACCCTGTTGGAACAGCCTCTATTGATACACCGGTTGCACCTCAGAGCTTCTCCTACAGATCAAGGATATATTAGATATGAGTGGTTGGTATTCTTTAAGTGGGCCATTTAAATGGAGACATTTGGGCTGTAGGCCTCGACTCACCAAAGCCGAAGGCCAACGCAAGCACCAGAACAACCGCTAAAGTCTTCATCTTTCTTCTCTCTCTGGACTGATCCTCTTGCTTGTCTAGAAGAAGAATTTGGATTTGGATAATGGGATGGAAGTGTCCACCCCATCGTCTATGAGTGTCGGGGGTGTGGTCAGGCCACCAGTGACGCCCCCTTCCTCCTCCTACTGGGCAGGTGTGTACCTCCTCTCTGGATGAACGGGAGGAAAACTTAAACTGAACTTAAACTTACTGAAAGGTCCAGTGGCTGTGATTCCCTATCGAGGATGATCGTTGATAGCCCGACATCTCCGGACCAATCCGCAAATTAGTGTTCAGCTGTGACTGCCAGGCAAGATGGATTCTCTGAACCAGAGCCAGGAGCGGCCTTGAATCTAAATGGTATACAGAGCACTACACTCACTAATTACTGATACCCAATGACACAGAATTGACCGCTCTTACCTACAGCCTCTTCAACAGTGCCAGGATTAGGGGTTTGACACCCATTGGAACCACCCACGGTCAAACGTATGCACTCACTGTATTGTAAGTTGTATTATTATATTGTACATACGAGCCACGAATTGGCATATATTTACTATTATACAGGGATACAATCTAAATTATTCTGATGACCGTGTTATGGTTAAATTAAGTTTAAGTATTCGATTTAAAGAAAATGTCTGTCTGATGCTGTGGTGGTGTGTTCATCTCATTCTCTGCTTTTTGTTTTTTGCAAATGACCCTGGAAATGAAACTGGTAAGCATCAGACATCGATTAGAATGGGGTACAATAGATATATGACATTAGATTACAATAAGTTCACAATAACGATTACACTCGACTGATTACAATTGATTACATTCAATACTATAAAATATTACATTGCCATAGTTTCTTTCATAATTCCATGTAAAGACATCATACATTAACAACAATAATTTAGATTATGTATGGGGTGTGTAAGGCTTGGAAAGGCCAGTTTATTATTACCGCAACCTTCAAACACACAGACCATTCACAGCGCTTTACATGGACACGAAACACATTTCCAAAGAATTAAAAGGGAAATCATTGAAATAAAAAAGTGAAAGAATTAGCAGTGTTCATTTGTACTCAGTAACAAATGCAGGTTCAACCAACGGAAGTTCAAATGGAGTCCTTCCTCTGCTCTCTGAAGGTGCTGAAGAGGAAGGTCCTCACTGGGATATCTGTGGACTAAGGAAATGTCATCCAATATCACAAGCCCTGACATGCTGTTCAATTCATAAATACCCAGCCTTTTAATCTATAACTTTATGAATCATGCCAGGTCTTCATAATGTTAACGTTAATTATGTTGGTATGATTGGCCAGAATTGTCAAAGGTAATGTCGATAGGTTCAGGCCTGTTTGACCTTTTTCAAATTTGGACACATCCACATGAGATGTTTGTATTTGTATGCGATTGATCGTTATTACTATGTAGTATTTGGGTCATTTTACACTTCATTATTTTGTACCTTGTTTACTCTGTTGGTAAGGAAAGGATGTTTTATTGGCAAACATCCTCAAACGATGCCGTTCTTTAAGGATTGCTGCAGGTGACCCGATCAGAACAAGGAAATAGAAAATTAAACCAAGAAGAAAGGAAAATCAGATCAGTGATGAACATTCAGTCTGGGCATCCAAAGACAGTCGCAGGGGTGTTTCTAGGTTTCATAAACATCCGGAGCTTAGCCCAGACGGAAAATGAAAATGCCAAAATTATTTCTATGCTTTATTTTTTCATAATGCTTCACCTGAATAAACAAAATATGCAGTTTATTATAGCTTAAAATAGCTACCTGACTGCTGTGATGGAAAATCTACATGTTACGTTTAGGTTCTTCTAAAATGTAAATCTTAGTGTTTCGTGTGATGTAATCTGGTTTCACATTCCATTCTTGGAATCTTGCTATTCTGCAGGGTCTTCTAAAATGTAAATCTTAGTGTTTCGTGTGATGTAATCTGGTTTCACATTCCATTCTTGGAATCTTGCTATTCTGCAGGGTCTTCTAAAATGTAATTCTTAGTGTTTCATGTGATGTAATCTGGTTTCACATTCCGTTTCCGTGTTGTATGTAGTTTGGTTTGGGCCTGTTTTACTTGACCCCCTGGGGAGCGTAGAGAAGCAAAGGGTGATAAGGAACAGCCTCAACCACCTTCTTAACCACCGAAGAAACTTCAATCAATAGATTAACATCTGGTTAACAAAGGCTTTTGGTTTATTGGAGGCCAACTGCCCTCAAGGATCCGATCTAAGTGTATAAAATGTTTTGATGTATCTTTGTTCGTACTATTATTACAAATATATATGACCACTAATTGTCAACAGTATTGTGTGCTTTTTGCATCTAAATATCTCATCTGCTTAGACGCAATATCTGATACAGAAATTGCCACGACACTGCTTTGCTGCTTATCCCCAAATGTCTAAAGTTCCATTCAAGTTATTTCAGAGTAAAATAAATACAAGTGAGACATACTTTACACACACACACATCTGACTGGGGATAGGATAGATTAATTCACTTGAGGTGGTAAACAGGCAGTGTTGCCACAGTTACCTTGAAAATGTAATCTGATTACTCCTTAAAATAGAAACTTAGTTACTTTACTGATTACTTGATTTTAAAAGTAACTAAGTTAGATTACAAGTTACTTTATTAGTTACATTTTACCTGCGACAACACCCCCTGCCACCTCAACAATTGTTCTTCCACCCCCCCCAAACAATTCTGCGCAGGGGGCTGGTAGGGGGAATTCGGGGGGGGCCCCCCATCAGTACCTCTTGTATACAGGGCCCAGAATTTGGTGCTACGGCCTACGGCCCTGGGTGCACACACTGACACGCGGCTTTCAACCGCTTCCGCCAAATTTCTAATGCGAATACAAAATATCACTGCGCGCTTTACGGGGTGATCACCGGACGCATCTCCACGTGCGTGACGTAAACAGCGCGTTCTAGCGCTAGAGCTGCTCGGACCTCCCTGTGGGTTTAGTTCTCTGGCGAAAACGTAGAGGCACCCACGCGTTCTCTCTGCTGCCGTTGCTCCAGCGCAACACACACACACACACGCAGCACCGTGCGACTAATTCCGACGCAAATAAAAACTGGTTGCGCGGACTCTGGAGAGTCAAGGTAGACACTCGCCTCTGATAGAATGAAGTCTTTGGAAACGTACTCTTCACATGCACACGCACTCTCACACTAACAGGCAGACACACACCACTCCATCGCTCTCAACTCCAATCGGTGATCCGATGAAAAAATAGTAACGCACAGTGACTATGAGTAACTTTAATCCGATTACTGGTTTGGAAATAGTAACGCGTTAGATTACTCGATACTGAAAAAAGTGGTCCGAGGCCAGTAACGCGTTACTGGCATCAGTGTAAACAGGTTATGTTTTTAAACTGTTTATTCTCTTGTCAGAAGGACTATCTAGGCTACTTATAAATAATTAAATATTTGTACTTTTATTTTAACCCAAAAATTACATTCAGGGCTAATTAAACACAGGGTCTGTGATTAGGATGTCTGGGTACAGGGTCTGCGTTCAGGGCCTAATCGACCACACGTCCTGCCGTCCTCCGAGCTCCAGGAAACGCACCAAGTTCCAGGTGGTTAATATTTAGCTCAGACGTCGTTCACTCAATCCATTCATGATCCAACATTTGACCGCAGCTGACCTCAGATCTGGTGAACTGGGCTTTTATTTCACGTCATACGTTTCGACCAATCCTGTTGCTGAAGGCAGAATTATTTGCAGACAACCTAGACCAGCACATGAACATTTTAAAATGTAAATACACACATTCCTGTATAATTAAGGTGTATGACAGCTCTCTCTGCTGGACAACAGTCTCACACCAAACTACATTTTCCGTTTGAACCAACGTAGCTATATTACATTGATGTGAGACGGCCAGACGGGTTGGTGGATTGAACGTGTTGTAGTAGCAGTGAATGGCCTGCGGGACAGTATGTACATTATTAAATACATGAATAGGCTCGTATTTACTAGTAATATATGGAGGTTTCATATTTTTACAAAATGGATTATGCGAACATTAGTCTCGCAAAGCCAGACCAAACTACAGCAAGTAGAATGGTCTTGAGGGGTCTATCCGTGGGGAAACTGGGCAGGCCTGTTTTTATTTCTTTAAACCAATCACAATCGTCTAGGGCGGGGCTAAGCCCGGGAAGCAGCAGCGGTGTCCATGCAAAATAGAGCCGGGGGGGGGGAAATGCCAGCAACCGGAAGGGGAGGAGTCGCGGCGAAATCCGACGCTAGGCAATAGACGCTGTCCACTTCCGTTCAACCAGACTATGTGAACATTGCTGAATAACAATCATGTATATTAAATGTATTGCAGGAGTTTAGCTTGACATTAACCAAGTTAAAGAACAATTAAATGAACCGCACCAAACATGTAGAAGTCTATGTGGGATTTTAATATATAAACAAAAACACTTGACAGAAGTTGAATACAATTTTGTAAAGGAAAGCAGAGGAAAACATTTTCCCAAATGAATCTTTTCAAAATGTCACCACCATTCCGAAAGCAAGTGAAGAGGTTTGTGTAAAAGCAGTCCTCCCTGAACAGCTCTGTCCCTGACTCTAAACCCTGACTCTCAACCCTAACGGTAAACCCTCTGAGGGCAGGAAGACGCGCCTTCAGTGTAAAGGTTTGAACCACAGAGAAGGAAGAAGAAGCAGTAGTGAAGTAGTGAGGTTAGTGACAGATGTGAGGGAAAGGCGTGTGGAAGCACACGGTTACATGTGGGGTCAAGAAGATCACTCCCACTGGAGGTCATTGATCCATCAGCCTCAGACGGCTGAGCTCAGCAGGTCTTCTGGAGGACGAGGCTCAGATGAACTGAGGAGACGGGACCAGCAGGATGTCAGGATCAGGGCGGGTTCAGCTCAGGTGTGTCTGCCCCTGACCAAACAGGATCAGGTGAGGTTCAGCTCAAGTGTGTCTGCCCGGATCAAACAAGGACATGATTAGGTTCAATATTCAAAAGATGCAACATTATCTGAACCAAAGAGACGTCATTAAGGAAAAGACAGGCTTTGGTGCGCCTTGCTCAAGGACGCATCACTGAATTCTGAGGACTTGAACCCGGCACCATTGGTTTGAGAGTTGAACCCCCAGCCCCCTACCTGGTCCACTATGTCCAGATGATGTAAAACTTACGAGGAATCCTTGATGGTAAAGTCCTGGTTGTCCTCCAGATGTACAGCTTCTCCATCAGTCCTCCAGATTCCTGGTCTGGTTACAAACGTAATTTGTCTCTAATGGAAGGTAACAAACACAGTAGTAGTTGGGCTCTAATGTAAGGTCACAAACACAGGAGTAGTTGGGCTCTTATGGCACGTAACAAAGTAGCAGCTGTAGTTTGTCTGGTAAACAACCACAATAGTATGCCGTAACTTGTACTGGACAAACTAACCCTGCGTTACAACAAGTCCACTCAATGTTTATTTTATGCAAACTTACGTGGATCCTGGTTGGTAGAGTGTTGTCGTCCTCCAGATTCTTGGCTCCTCAGCCGTCCTGGTCTGGAACAAACAGTGCGAGTCTGGCCCCAACGTCTGGTAACAAACATGTAGTTTGTCTTATTTTTAAGCCCTTTATTTTCACTTTGTTGTTAGGTAAATACCAACTTACAATCCTTGATGGTAGAGTGATGGTCATCCTCCAGATTCACGGCTCCCCTACCATCTCGCCTCCGCTCCAGAAACACGTTCTAGTAAGAAAACACAGCGGTAGTTGGTTAACGCATGTCAAAGTAACAGCTGTAATTGCCCTTTAAGTCAACCGTGTAAGTAAATACAAACTTACGAGGAATCCTTGTTGGTCAATTCCTAGTCGTCCTCCAGCGTCTCAGCTCCTCCATCAGCTCTCCTCAGACAAAGTCCTGGTCTGGAACAAACAGCGGAAGTCTTGCTTCAACATGTGGTAAAACAGATGTAGTCGTCTGGTATTTATGGTACAAACGCCGGTAGTGTGTGGTAGCAGTATTCTACGAGAAGTGGCAGTGAGTGTGATGATCACTTCAGAGGCAAGCTCCATCTACCCCACGACAGACGTCCTTCACCAGGCAGGGACTCCACCAGCCAGTTCCTTCAGCACGGCTCCTCCATCAGCTCCTTCAGCCATGGATTCCTGGTCTGGTTACAAACACAGTTGGTCTCAGCAGTAAATCCCCTGGGGACGCAACACACCCCACCTCCTGCATCTGAGGTTTACTTGTAAAATGGAAGACAAATTTAAACACTTAAATTAGACAACGTCTGCAGTTTGTCGCGTTCAGCAATTCATCCACTACAGTCGTAGCAGCACTAGTAACAATAATGGCACATATGACTCATACCTAACCCCCGTATGAATTAACTCAAATCACAGCTTGGCACAGATTTAAAGTCATAAGATGATCAAAACCAGACCTAAACTACCGTGGATTTTAGTGTTTCAGATGAGCTTGGTGATGTTACCCTCTGTTCCGGTGCTGCAGGCCCCTGGTCTCCAGCCTCAGTCTCCGGTCCATCCTGGCACCACAAGTCTCCGGTCCCCAGACTCTCAGCCTCACCTTTCAGCTACAGCAGCAGGTTTATATCAGCATTTGCCCAACAATAAACTTAATTGACTCATCCGAAACCGAGTTACACAATTAATTGAACTATTATTTTATAACTCAAGGCTAGAAAAGACTTGAGACCAGACATGAGCATCCCGTTTTTGGGAATGATGACAGAGCAGTCCACAAGTTTATAGAAGTGGTTCAGGCCATGCATTGAAACTGACCTGAGAAGACTCTACTCACACACCAGAGCACTGACCTGTTCTGGAGGACTTCTGACAGGAGGTGGCGGTCTGGCTCTGGTTGAGGAGGTGGAGGTCTTGCTCTTTGTGAGGAGGCAGACACCTTGGGACAAACTACATGTTACCTTCTCAACCTTGTACAGATCTAGAGTATCTTCTACTGTAACATGTGGGAAGGACGGCCATTATTTTAGCTTTGATATTATCCAGTTGGTAACTCTGCAACAAAGTCGTTGTTTAACGTCATTCCATTGGGTAGGGTTTAACTTCTGTGGCAATTAATGACAGCAGATATTTAGGACGTACAAAAGCTGAAGTAACAAAAAACACTAATCAGTATCGATATTAAATCAAATTTACTCAGCCATATTCAGGTGCTGGGTTCCGTTGAAGAAATGTCAAATTGTCTTCCACCTTGAAATGATTTTCAGCCTTCACTGATGTCAAAAATGGGGCCGCAAGTAGAACGCCGTTTTGTACGCAGCGAGAGTCCAGTCACGTCAACGTGGTTAAAAGTACGGTGCAACCATTGGAAATTATCAACATATTGTACGACGTACGTGTCAGTATGTATTTAATATCAAACTTAAGTTGTTTAAGATAGGGGGCAACAATTCCCTATGGAAACCGACCCATAATAAAAAGAAGCCCAATTCCTGAACTATCCAACCATCTTCATGGTTTAAAGATTTACAGACTTGACATGCCATTGTGTTCTAATAACCTTTGTCTGCTCCCTCGTTACTTATAAAACTCTACATCTCCATCACTAGAGTGTTGCATCCTACTCATGGGGGTGTGGTCTGAGTGAGCAGAGATGCATGCTGGGATACAGTGCTGTCTGAAGTCTTCAGTTCTTTAGACACGCCCCTCAGGAGAAACCAAGTGTTTGAGAATCTGTTGTGACATCAGTTACATGAGCTGGAATATCCTTCTAGATGGCGCCAGGATTCTCAGAGGAGAAAGGCCAAGAGGAAGATGTGAGGGTTCTTCCTCTCAGCCAGTGGAACACAACAACGGTCTTCATAAGAGTACCATGGAACACTTTGAAACATTCTCCTCTGTACACCTTGAAGCCCCAGTGAAGGTTTCCTTACCTCCTCAGCTGAAGAGCACAACTTGAGCTCGAAGAGCGCACTAGCTGGAGTTCCCGGATTGGTTCTGATTTAAGGGAACCAATCGTTCAGCTAGTCCTGTCCGAAACAAATACAGTACAGCCTGAGAAGACGTGCAACTGAGAGCAAGACAAGATCCACAGGGCTCTCCATCAATCCAGCCAGGTAGGAAGAGCCGTCTCATTACAGGTCTGAAGGTCATCTTGAATATCCATTTAGATCCCTTTCCAACGTCAGACTCTCCTTGTGGAATTCCTTTTGGTGTCCATCCTCCATTGATCCTGATTGGTGTAGGCCTAGTTTGAAGTCACTGATCTGAACACGCCGCTTGCATCCTTTTAGACTTGAGTTGGGTACTCTCCTTCCTGCCCAGTGTGTTGGATATCGCTCTGGAGCGTCGCTCAGGGCTCTTCATGTCTACTGGAGGCCCTTAAGTAAACGTGTGGCCGTCCATCAGGTATGATTTATTTGACCATGCCAATATCCCAAGTCAATCACACAGACCCCCGTATGAACATTATCACCGTCGAAGCAAGCCAGACACACACACAGAACCAAGGACACGCACATAGAACCCCATGCCAGGTGGAACCAAACACACGTAGAACCCCATGCCAGGTGTGTGGGAGACACACAGTAGAACCCTAGCGATGATTAAAAATCATCACACACACACACACACACACACACACACACACACACAGAGCCATTAAAGGCCAAACAATCATGCAGGGTAAAAACCTCATGCCAAATAACGTTCCATCCTCCACCCCCAGCTCTCTTGCCAGGGCACCAAGAACAGAACAACCAATGTCTCCAGAGACGTAAATTATGTACAACATTCTTCAGTGGCGTCCCACATTGGTGATGGATTATGCTTGACAAATCCCAGGTTTATTCAACGTCTTTGAACTCATGTCTTTGTAGTCCAATGGTTTCCTGAGTGAGGGGCCTTCACAGATGCAAACGGTCCAGCTTTAGTCAGCCTGAGGACAGGAAGGAGGTCATCTGTTCAGAAGACCACCCAGTGGAGGGGGGTGGCTCTTGAGGAGCAGGAACTATCTGGGGATGGCCCCAAATAAGACCTTCTTGGAAATGAAACTGTTCCTGGGGAGTCACGATGCCTGGAGGGGACTGTTGAATGTGTTCCATGGATCTCTGTGTCAGACTGAAGTTGTGTTTTAGTCGTTGAGATGAGGAGCCCCCTCATCTCCCCCTGGTGTTTCTCCTTCTGAATCCCTGTCTCCATCTTTAAGAACATTCCAGTCCATGTAACTGACGTCACGACAGTTTCTCAAACACTTGGTTTGCCCTGAGGGGGCGTGTCTGCAGACCTGTAGACTTGAGACAGCTCTGTATCCCAGTATGCACCTCTGCTCACTCAGACCACAACCTCATCAGTAAAGCAAGACTCATGTGATGAAGATGCGGAGCTCAGGAGAGTAGCTGGAAAGAAGACTGAAGATATCAGAACCCAACCCATTACTCCAGCTTACAACAATAGAGCCTGTAACCATTTTAACAAATCATTAAAACCAACATAAACCAAACACCTAAGTAACCCATGAACCAATAAAACATCCTTTCAGATAAACCTTCAGGTAACGGGGTAACTCACCAGGAAGCCAAAATACATCAATGTGCCCAAGAGTAATGAGAAATTAATGACTTACAGTTTGCAGTTCTCCATGGTTAGGTTTGGATACTCACAGAACTGCAGTTAAATATCCATGAAAGACCTTTGAAGGAAGGAACAGTTTACTCATGGTCCCCAAACTCGGGCACTGTCCCACAGTTCAACATCAACCATCTCCATTAAATCAGATAAATGAATGACAATACAAATTCAGGGCTTTTGGGATCATCCAACTTTTAAATAATGATTAAGATAATTAACTAATCCAGCTTTTTAATATAAATTATACTAGGCTAATAATTTGACTCATTTGTCAAGAGTGATTTACTTTGACAAGTTTGAAAGTATAGTCTCTAAAATGTTACTTTCAGGTAGAATCATTATTCAAATTTCAAATGAGTTAAACCACCACAATCCCAGATTTCCTTCACACATTATCAGTGATTTATATTCAACATACAAGTCATGTAGTACCGCGGGAAGTAGGGGTGCTGGGGGTGCTGCAGCACCCCCTGTCTGAGGCCCTGTCTTATCACAGAAAACGATCATTTCTAAAAACTCCGGCCAAAGTGGAGATTTCTGAAAACGCCGGTTATGTGTTGTCGTGTCAACGGGGAGAAACGGGATTTTAGGTTCTGAAGCGTCACATTATGCACCAGGAAATGCTTAACGTCATGTGAGCGCCCGCTGTACCGTATTGGTCCGAATATAAACACAAACCCCATTGTAAGACGACCTATATTTGGAAAAAAGATTTGAAGACCAGATCTTCTTTTTAAAATAAATAGTATTCATTGAAATATACGAAAATAAAAAAGGCATAGAATAAAACACTGCATTGCCACTAAACAGTAGTGCAAATAGGCCGTACTGATGTGTACACCAAAGACTATTCCTGACACTCCTCTGCCCCGCTGTGTTCGCTCTGGCTGTGGTCGCTCCGCACTGTTTCGGCCCGTGGCAAAGTCATCCTCGCTGCTGTCAAAGGCATTTTGAGACGCAGCATTTATTTAATGCTCATATGGCCTAGTGCTGAAAAAAAGTTATATGAAAAAGTGTGAGGGGAGCGGTGGTGCGCTAAACTTGTTCTGTGAGCAGCTGGATGTGAACCATGGTGAACACAACGATCGATTTTCGACTGTGCGCGCATGCATGTAATTGCATGTAATTGAGCTGCGCTGCTGTATATCTTTTTTTATCAATGTAGCGAGTTGCGAGTCTAGTGCGGGCCGAGTTCTTTTTTCCAGCACCCCCTGCTGAGAATACGTTCCCGCGGCTGTATACTTGACACAATTCTACTCACATCAGGTTCAGATGAGATGCTCTTCTTTACTTGAAAAAGTCTTTAACCTGTGAAACAGGAACAGAAGTCAAATAAGTCACAACAGACTTCAACAAAACAGTACACTACACACACACGTTTTCTGGAAACACAACAACATACCGCGTTTGAGAGACGCTACACTGCCAGCAGTGGAGGAGACCTACGTACTGTCCGGTTCCCTTTTAAGTGAAACGCACCAGATGCAACCAATTAACTCATTAAGAAACCCACTTGGCAGGCGAGCTGCGGCAGGGGAGCTTGGTAAAACTCAACGCAGGTTCGGCGCCCTCTGGTCGCCTTGGGAACAGTGAGAGGCTATTCCAGCGCTGTGTTTGATCTTAAATGACCTCCCTCGTTTTAATTAAAGGGATGAGTCTGATTTGACTGATTTTGATTCATACTTCAAAACGAAAAAAGTATTCATTCAATTCACCACTGTGTGTGTGTGTGTGTGTGTGTGTGTGTGTGTGTGTGTGTGTGTGTGTGTGTGTGTGTGTGTGTGTGTGTGTGCGTGCGTGTGCGTGCGTGTGTGTGTGTGTGTGTGTGTGTGTGTGTTACTGTTTGATGTCAAGTTGGTGAAAAGGAAGTCACACACCACACACACACACACACACACACACACACACACACACACACACACACACACACACACACACACACACACAGACACACCATATGCATGCACACACCACACACATATAGATTCACACACAATATTGACACACACGACAACATATAGATATGCACACACACACACACACACGATGGATACAAACAATATATATACATGCACACACCATAGGTATACACCATATAGATACACACACACACACCATAGATACACACCATATAGATACACGACACCATAAAGATTAACACACCAAATAGACACACACCAAAGATTAACTTAATATAGAAACAAACTATATAGATATCCCCCCCCCACACAGACACACACAGACACACACACACACACACACACACACACACACACACACACACACACACACACACACACACACACACACACACACACACACACACACGCACACAAAAAACAATAGATACACTCCATGCAGTTCTGGTCACTAAATACTACTCCTCCTTCTCTCTTCTCCTTCTCCCCTCTTATCCTTTTCTCCTCTCCTTCCTCCCTTCTCTGTCTACCTTCCACGCATTACGCATTTGTATTGCCTCTGCTCAAGAGAATAGATTTGGGTGGGGATTTCTAGGTTTCATAAACATCCGGGGCTTAGCCCAGAGGGAAAATGAAAATGCTGGGCGCCAAATTCATCTGTATGCTTTATTGTGCATGCAAACTTTTTCATTATGCTTTATCTAAATAAACGAAATACGCGGTTTATTATAGCTTTAAATAGCTACCTGACTGCTATGCTGCTTATCCCTAAACATCTAAAGTTCCATTCAAGTTATTGCAGGGTAAAATGAGGTGAGTGAGGCAGACCTTACACATATACACACACAATCTCTCTTTCTCACTCGCTCTCTCTCTTGCTCCTTCTCTCTCTCTCTTGCTCCTTCTCTCTCTCTCTCTCTCTCTCTCTCTCTCTCTCTCTCTCTCTCTCTCACACACACACACACACACACACACACACACACACACACACACACACACACACACACACACACACACACACACACACACACACACACACACACACACACACACACACACACAGATCTGACTGGGGATAGGATAGGTTAATTCACTTGAGGTGATAAACAGGTTGTTGTTTATTCTCTTGCCAGAAGGACTATCTATACTTATAAATGTTTATGAATATTTTTAATTAATTTTTTTCCCAAAGATCATATTCGGGGCTAATTAAATAACATCCGAGGCTTTAGCCCCGAATAAAACAGCATAGTGACGCCACTGGACAGTCGTAGATCATTTGAGGAAAATATACAGCCATGACACTATCCATGTCCTGAATGATGGGCTAGCAACCCAGAACTGCAATCGAGCAAACTGTTACCTCATGAGCAGTATATTCCCTATGATTCATACTGCTTCCTCATGGGCAGTATATTCCCTATGATTCATACTACTTCGTCATGGGCAGTATATTCCCTATGATTCATACTGCTTCCTCATGGGCAGTATATTCCCTATGATTCATACTCCTCATGGGCAGTATATTCCCTATGATTCATACTACTTCGTCATGGGCAGTATATTCCCTATGATTCATACTGCTTCCTCATGGGCAGTATACTATTCCCTACACATGAGGATTAAACATTTGCCTCATGTGCAGTAGTCCCTAACAATGAAATAAATAATGGAGAAAAATAGAGACTGTTTCCGGCATGGAATTCATTAATGACCCCAATTTATACAGGAAATATCAATCTTCTGCTGATTTGTTGGTAATTCCGATTTGTTTTTGTTGGTGATATGATTGACATTGAATGCCATCTTCCTTCCCCTCCTCTCTCCTGTTGCGGTTGGATAGTCAAAAACATTACGTCCTATCCTTTCTTCACCTCTTTTTTTTACCTCGATGGAAAAGTCAAGGAAAGATGTGGAGGTGTCTGAAACACAGAGGGGAACTCTACACCTTGTCCTATAAAACTCAATAAAATAACTTCCTTTGTTGTCTGAGTTTCACGCCCTGCCTATCCATGTTCTAGATATTGTATCATGGCCTGTATAAGGTGACACGTCGTTCTTCAGAGCTGTATCAATCCCACCACCTCTGCGACAAACAAAGACATCATTGTGGTTGAGAATAAAAGTTCATTAATAAAGACGGCTGTTGATACACCAAAGTGACTGAGCTTAGTGAATTGTACGACTTAACACTCACACTTTGTCAGCTATACACCTCTGCACATGTATAAACCATCACTAACAAGATTACTTAAACGTGATCCACAGAGACATCCAAGACACCGCATTATCATTGAAGTAGCCAGCCGCTTGTGTTGTCTGTGGTGGCGAAGAATCTCTTTTATTGTTTATTTGATATGTTGATCCTCTGCCTGATGTCCAATATCCCTGATTTGCAATGAATGAATGTCTTCCCTAAAAAGTTGAAATTATAATTATGTAAATTTGCATGTCAGCCCTTCTAAGAAGAATTTCAAGTTCATACATTTGGAGGCCCCTCCGTCTGAGAAGGTTCCCGACCCCTGCCTTCACGTAATGGGCCTACTCCCACTTTACATGTAAATGTCACTTTTCATTAACCACTCATTGCAAAGAAACTAGGAATTCAACAAGGTTTTATACACCAATTAAAAAAAAAAGAGTCTCACAGACAGTATATACATTTTACAGATTCATAACAGCTTTATTGTGATGCATGTCAATCCACTTCCTCACTACAGATGGTACAGAAAGGGAAATGGCCCATTTCAAAATGGGAATAACCCTGGTAGAGATGTAACCTTGGTGACCTCCGACCCCAGCTCTGGGCCTTAGTTGCAGAGGTCTGTCCCACAGCATCTGACCGTCCAAAGTTTGGGCTTAAGACCAAACTTTTGGCATTCGGTCCACTCCATGCAATTTCTGAAGCTACTTTTGCCTAATAGGAAGAAAAAAATACAATAACTACGACATCAACTACCATCTTTAAGATGACAAACAAAATACGACAAGCAAACCCGCAAAGCACCCACACCCTGAAACATAAGGTCTTAAGTAACAAGAACACAGGGGAGGAGAATGAGTTATCAAACAGCGAGACATGACTTCACCGGAGGAGGAAGACCGGTCAGCTAAAGAGCAGCATGTATCGGGATGGATAGAAGGGCGTGTGCACTTACGGTTGGGGTAGGGAGGTGTGAGCAGCACTTCGGCGCACATTACTCTGGGTCCCTTACACGTCACCACCGTGGTAAAACCGGCTCCAAATATATTATACTGCTGGTAGCACCTCAGAGCTTTTCCTACAGATCAAGTATATTAGACATGAGTGGTTGGTATTCTTTAAGTGTGCCATTTAAATGGAGACGTTTGGGCTGTAGGCCTCGACTCACCAAAGCTGAAGGCCAATGCAAGCACCAGAACAACCGCTAAAGTCTTCATCTTTCTTCTCTCTCTGGACTGATCCTCTTGCTTGTCTAGAAGAAGAATTTGGATTTGGATATCAGGGACTCTTATCACTTGGTCCTCCACACAACTGTTAACTGTTAACCATAATTCTTTAGAGAGGGATCATTTTAGTTAGGATTATATACTATTTCATTTATCTTCAATTTGTATTGGTTAATCAGATTTATCTTGACACGATTGTGATTCAGCCTACGCATAGCATGCCCGCACACTCAAAACCAGACACACACGACATCGACGAAGTTCTAGACTGGTCTGCAGAATACAGAGCCTGTGTAACATAGAATCTTTAGAATTCTATCAACTATACGTGGACCGTAACCCTCCCCCCCCACACACACGTCAGACGTGTGGTAATGATAGTAAAAATATATACTTGGAGGAAAGGTGGTTCAAATTCATTTTAAACTGTGCTGCCTTTTCCTATGATTGAAAGGAAGCACCTTTTCATCTCTCCTTGACCCGCGCATGGATCGAAAGAGCACAAGTCTATCTTCGGAAAATTGTAGTTTCACTCTAGAGACGGTAGAGGTCAGCAATACTCGCAGTCGCGCATTGACGTCGGTTAGGAAAAAATGAATCTTATTCATTCAATCCATTTTAAACAAGTGCTGTCATTCCTTATTTTCGAAAGGAGGCACATTTTCATCTCTCCTTGACCCGATGAGGTTTTCCACAATGGTTAAAGAAAGGAGGCATAAAGGTTAGGAGATTTGACAATCTGTAGAGGCCCCTAATGACGTTTTCCACAACGGTTAAGGAAAGGAGGCATAACGGTTAGGAGATTTGTCAATCCGTAGAGGCCCCTATAGTCACTATATCAATGAGTGGAAAGGAAATAGCCCCCAACCTACGGAACCTTATCTAAATGTTCATGTCAGCAACAATGTACGATTCACTTAGTTACTGAGCTTCTGAAGATAAATCCACCCTACCTGACTCCGTATTGAGTATTTCTTTCTCAATATTTATTTTTCCTATCCTCGTTTATCTGTTGTTCAGTTCAACTCCACCCAAAAATATCAAGAGCTTTGCGCAGTTTCAGGTCAAGCTAAAATCCCTTTCTTCGCAAAGTGAGTAAAAACGTGAGATTAAGTTGAGACAGATGTTAACGTTTTCTACTGCATCCAAACAACTTAGTACATATGTAATGGACACGAGATAGTTTCACTCAGTAACCACATCCCATTATTGTTTCATTTTCAGTATGAATGTCCTGGACATGCGCAGATTTGTTTTTAAACCTACGTGTTTGAACTTTCTTTTCATGCACGGAAATGTTTGCGTTTGTCATATTCTTGGGTCATGTCACATTTTTGTACAGACCTGTTGGTCAGGAGCAGAGCCATAGGGAGAGAATATATCTATCACTCTGGTCAGGAGTGGGTGTGTCTGTCGCTAACCTTTTTCTCCAATCGCTGCAGCCGACTCGATCAAAACAAGGAAGTGGAAAACTCAACCAAAGAAAAATCGGATCGTCTCCTCTGTAGTTATACATCCGCATCCTATTCACTCCTAGTTAGGATCCTAACCATGTGAAACTCAAATAAACCTTGGAACGTACACCATAAAGCAGATATAATGAGGTATAATGTGCTGCCTCTGATCTTTGCAACTCTTTCCATCGCTGTTGCTTTCATTGCACCAATAAATGGTACGTGCCTTTAACCACACTATATAATAACCTGTTAAAGCGCATATGTTACATTTCTAAATATATATGGCAAATAATGCCATGGATTCTTACAGATGTGACTCAAATATACCTGCAGGGCGATATATAAAGATATATAATCTGTATAGGTTCAGTAGCTTTATTTTCTTATTCAATTGATATATTTGAATAATATATACGAGTCCTAATTTATTGTGTGTCACCGTAATTCACTATGTATAAAGTAGGCTACAAGTTACAGCCCCTTACTGTAAGCCCTTTACAGCTCCTCTTGTAACTTTGTAATGTGCATTGTCGCCCCCTAATGACACAGATGGAGCATTACACTAATTGTGTAACTCACTATATAACACGTTTCCTTGTTGTTATATACTAGGAATGCCGCCGCTGCTCCCGACCGCCCTTGGCATCCTCTCTGCGGCCGGAATGGCTCTCATCTGGAGGGATATCAGGTCCAAAGTGAAAGGCAACGACCGGACAGTTAACAGCTTGCTGAGCCATTATCTGGCGATAAAGGTCGTCGGCTGGTTGGGTAAGCGGCAGAGAAACAAACTTGAAGCCGACACGCGCGACGTGACGCGGCTGCAGGAGGAGACGCTGCTGAAGCGTGTCCGTAAAAACACAGACACGCTTTATGGAAAGCGCTACGACTTTAAATCGATTAAAGGTAAGGAAGTGTTGAATTAAACTCTGACTCAAGTATGACAGGGTGTATCGTTATCTATTTCATTATTTGCCTTTCCTTTAATTGTGCTGTTTTGTAAAGAGCTATAACTTGTTTGTGCTTGACTGCATGCCTTGAAGAGACTAATTCGATTTTAGACTCAACTGAGCTAATTTCGGACCATTCAGGGCATTCCTTGATTGGTTAGGGTCATCTTCATCGTCTTTCCTCCCAAAAGACGTCAGCACGTTCCGTGCCCGCCACCCGGTGACCACCTACGAGCATTACCGCGAGCTGATTGGGCGCGTGGCGGCGGGGGAGGAGCGGGTCATCCTTGCGGAGCGGCCACTGCTCCTCGCCATGACGTCGGGGACCTCTGCCGCCAGCGCCATGCTGCTCAGCACCAGGGACACCAACACTGAGTTCTTCATGCAGGTGGGCCTTCCACCCCCACTCCAAGAGTCTCGCGTAACTTAACTTTAGGATTCTGACGTAGAAGTGACTTTAAAATCATACTTGAGTTATGAACACCAAACATTTGAGTATCGAGTCTGCTGAAAGTGTGTGTGTGTGTGTGTGTGTGTGTGTGTGTGTGTCCGTGCGCTGTCCGCAGGGTGTGTGTGTGGCTCTAGATGTGATGCGTAAGGTCTATCCGGGGACTGACAGTCTTCAACGCACCACAAAGTTCTTCTACAATCCCACTCTCCGCCAATCGGAGGCCGGCATTCCTATCGGTCCCAACTCCTCTAGCCCCGCCTCCTCGCGGCATATGATGAACCTCTACACCACCCCAGCGCCCGCGTTCCAGGTAACGCACGGGTGATGCCCACTTCCCAGAAAACACCTAAGTAGCACCCTGTCGTTCAGGGGACCCCCACTGTACAGGTTACACCCTGTCCTTCAAAAGGAATTGCTCTTCTTGGGGTGAATTACGTTTTCTGAATCTGAATGTACCAGGGTTCCCCGCTCACCCTCTTTCCAGGTGACACCCCGTTAGCCCATAGATTAAACCTTGCCCTTCAGATGAGCCCCACTTTTCTGCTGTCACCCAGATAACCAGAGAGTTAGCACCTCTCAGGTAGCTCCCACTCTAACCGGCGACACCTATTCCTCGGTGACAGCTAGGTAACTCTTGTCCCTCAGATGACACCCACTTCCTCGGTGACAGCTAGGTAACTCTTGTCCCTCAGATGACACCCACTTCCTCGGTGACAGCTAGGTAACTCTTGTCCCTCAGATGACACCCACTTCCTCGGTGACAGCTAGGTAACTCTTGCCCTCCAGGTGACCCTCAATGTCCTGACCCGGCTCCCTCCACACCCTGTCTCTCCCTCTGTCAGGCACCCAGTGAGCGGGACGTCCTGTATCTCCACCTCCTGTTCGCTCTTAGGGACCCTAGTGTGGGCGCCCTGGAGTCCAACTTCTCCTCCACCCTCTTTTATGCTTTCACCACCTTACAGGTAAGTTTGATTGGTTATTATATCGAGGTTGTAATGACTTCCAACTTAATGGAAATAGCGCCCTTCAATGTAGGTCCTATAAATGTGCTTGTTTTTGCCAGTGCAAGTCTCAGATTATGTTCTATCATGGTTGAAAGGTTACAGAGGAATGCAACTTCTTGGTTCCTTTCCCCTTTTTTACTTGATCATGGACTGGTTCTTATCGTGTCCAACCACGTCTTGCTCCAGGCTGAATTATGGACTTTACAGACAGGAGAGTGGGTTGAGAGTGACCCAGAGGGAATGACCTGGGGCCGCTACCAGACGTATCCCCTACAGGGCGTTAGTGAACAGGTTCAGCCTCCACCTCCCCTGGTCAGTCAAGGGAGCCGAACGGCGTACCGTGACGCCGTGTGCCCGGTTCCTCAGGAGCGGTGGCAGGAGCTGGTGGAGGACGTGGAGGTGGGCCGGCTGAGCCCCTCGCTGGGCCTGGAGCCCCAGCTGCGGGCGGAGCTGGACCGGCTGCTGAGGCCGGACCCGGAGAGGGCGGAGCAGCTCAGAGCCCACTTCCAGCAGGGCTTCAGGGGCATCGCCCGGCGGCTGTGGCCCCGGCTCAGCCTGGTGCTGGCCGTGGACTCTGGGTCCAACCAGATCTACGGGGAGATGCTGAGGGAGCACTACTGCCAGGGCGTGGACCTGTACTCCCCCTTCTACGCTGCCACGGAAGGTAGGAGAGACCCCCCCCCCGTGGACTAAACCCCCCCTGGCATATCATGCAGATCATGTCACAGTCTAGAAAGAATAGAAAATAAAATCTAAGTAAAAATACTGACACAAAATCTACACATAAATACATTAAGGCAAAGAAATTAGGAACATAGAGAAACATTTACTTGGGGAAACCGTTTCATAATGTATCTAATATAAAGTGTCTCAAAGACCAACTTCCGTTCCACACAATATAACTGTTTGGGTGCCGTTGGTGCCCCTGCAGGTTTGATCGGGGTGAACCTGTGGCCCCAGGTGTCCCCCAGGCGCTACCTGCTCTGCCCACGCTCCATGTTCTGCGAGTTCCTTCCGGAAGCCTGCCTGGAGGCGGAGCTTCCTCAGCCGCTCCTGATTGGAGAGGTGGAGGAGGGGCAGAGCTACGAGCTGGTGGTTACCAACGCCTCAGGACTTTACAGGTCGGTGGGTTGGTTCCTCCAACTGTCGGTCAAGGATGAACCCACATATTCCTTACTTCGTGAGACCGTCCTAATCGCTCTGTTTTTGAACAATGATATATCTGTGCAAATTAATTGCTCCCCAACCAAGACCAGAGCCATATTCCTATTATTTGTGAAACACGCAAACGTGATGGATGGTCTCACAAGGCGACTGAATCCACTCAATACTACAACCTCAGGTACCGGCTGGGAGACGTAGTGAAGGTGGTGGGATTCCACAACCAGTGTCCAATCATGGAGTTTCAGTACAGGTACGGAAATCACACACACACACACCAACACACGCTCACGCACGCACGCTCACACACACCAACACACCCTCACACACACACGCACGCACGCGCGCGCTCACAGACACAGACAACCACAAGTACAACCTTTTTCCAACTGCATTTTCGGCCCTGGATAGCAAACCATGCTGTGCTCATTTAGTCCAACCGAAATATCTCACACTTTTGGATCGCAGACATGGCTATTCACTCGTTTATGTGTGAAGCATTCTCCAATGTGAAAACAAGACTCAATCTCTCATCCAATCCTTCACATGTGCCGATCCAGGACATGCATATGGAAAAGGGTCACCGTGTGTTAGTGTATATAGCTTCCAATTCCAGACGTATCGTAACCCGTTTGTGTGTTTGTGTGTGTGTGTGTGTGTGTGTGCCAGGCGTGGCCAGATGCTCAGCCTGCGTGGGGAGAAGGTATCTGAGGTGGTGTTTCTGGAGGCCCTGAAGCAGGTCTTGGTCCAGTGGCCTGGGGCAAAGCTGGTGGACTACTGCTGCGTCGAGAGTGGCATTCTGGGTAAATTGGTTTAATCAAGCTTTAACTCAGATTCGTTGTTTGCCAAACTGATTCGGTCTCGCTGGAAAGAAGGAAAGAACCAGCCTTGCTATCGTCTGAGAAGAGTTGAAGGGGAGTAAAAAAAAATATATATATGTATATATATATATATATATATCTGTTGATGTTTAGCTAGAAATTGCTTGTTACAGGTGTTCTTCTACAAGTTTTTTAGTTTTTTTGCTACTTGCTAAATAGTTTGATTTAGATAAGGGTTTCGCGAAGATCTCTACTTCTCTCCACTTCTGAGCTTTGGTTTCAATTTGTATACTTGGTTTAAAACCCCACATTAGATAATG
Source organism: Gadus chalcogrammus (assembly GCF_026213295.1). Taxonomy (NCBI): domain Eukaryota; kingdom Metazoa; phylum Chordata; class Actinopteri; order Gadiformes; family Gadidae; genus Gadus; species Gadus chalcogrammus. The sequence continues at coordinate 15,718,310 of NC_079429.1, forward strand.
AATGTTTGTGAGAGGTCTTAATGTGTGCGAGTGTGCCTCCCTACGGCTGTGCAGGGGACTCGGTGGGCGGATGCGACCCTCACTACCAGGTGTTTGTGGAGCTGAAGGGCCTCAGGAACCTGTCAGAGGCGCAGCGCTATAAGGTACATCATGATTAAACTCACTTTAGATTTTATTCTTGTTTTTTCGTTAAAAAGATCGCAATCCCCCGCAAATAGCACAACATTAAATGATCAAAATCCATGTCACCAACATGTTGGTATACAATATCACTTTGCAGCTCATACATGAATGAATACCATTTCCTATCACCGACACAAACAGGGCAATGAAACCAACTTCAAAATAAAAGCACCATGGCCGTTTAAAAAAATAAATAGAATGGCCTTCATGGGATCGTTGTAACCATGTCGGTGCAGTTATCCAATACTGTTTTGCATCTCGTACATGAATGAATGTTATTTCTTATCACCAACACAAACTCGGCAATGGACACAATTCCAAAATAAAAGCGCCACGGTCCTTTTTTTTCAAACTGGTAAGCCCTTCATGGGATGGTTGTACCCAGACCGACTGTGGGGTCCTCACTGTGTCCTGGTGCTGGTCCCCAGTTGGACCACTGTCTCCAGCAGGTGTCGGCCGTGTACAAGTCGTTTCGGTCCAAAGGCAGCATCGGACCAATGAGGGTGCAGCTGGTGGCGGCGGGGGCGTTCGCTCAGCTCAGGGAGCGCATGATGGACCACTCCGGCACCTCCCCCAACACCTTCAAGATGCAGCGCGTGCTGCGCAGGAAGGACGACGCCCTCTTCCTGTTGGGGAAGACCGTTTCCTGAGTCCGCCGCGGCGGAGGGGAGGCCGCGGTCGGAGCGTCTGGATGGAACGTCAGGACGCAAACGAAAAGTATTCGTAAACACTGGCCTTGGGATACTTTGTAAACCCTCGACTTCAATAGGTCAGGACACTCCAAAACCTGGCTTGACTCCATTGACAACATGCTGAGTTATAATAATAACAATAATATATCTGATTTCTAAAACGACTTTTACATGAAGCACTTTCTACAAAGAAAAATTTAACGTTGAGGTACGTGTGTGTGTGTGTGTGTGTGTGTGTGTGTGTGTGTGTGTGTGTGTGTGTGTGTGTGTGTGTGTGTGTGTGTGTGTGTGTGTGTGTGTGTGTGTGTGTGTGTGTGTGTGTGTGTGTCCTATTGGGGGAACGGAGAGTGGGTGAACTGGTATGATGTGATGGGGGATGTTGACAGACTTGAGAGAGATTCGGAAACGCAATACACGTAGGAGGACGTAACGTTGCTGAAACAGACGTGTCAAATATTTATAACCAATTATATAAATATTTACAACCAAACGTTTGTATGGCATTTAAATTGTGTATGTGACTTCAGAAAAGTTCAGCATGTGATGGCGTAGGTTTGACCCTGCTCAAATTGGCTCACACAGAGACAGTCAGCCAGACCATGCATGTTCACAGAGCACTCTCTCTTTACAGCCATTTATTCTTGCCTACAACCAGTTTTATAGTGCTCTTGGAATCCGACATCCTTCTTTAACTGCCGTTTCTTACTTTATCCCACTGTTGCTAACAGGCCAGCAGAGGGAGCCTATGTCACATACAGATATATTATCACCAACACCACTAGGTAACTCGGAGGTGTTGACTCTAAATGATTACTCATCCAATAAATATTTTCTAAATATTTTCTTCCATTTTCTAGCTTTTGAACCAAGAGGAAAAAATGGATAATGATGCAATAAGATAATGTCCCTGTCTGTGCCTGTTGCTCTGTCGCTCTCTGTCTAACCCTGTCTGTCTAGGTCTTACTGGCGGTCTCTGTCACTATCTAACCCTGTCTGCCTATGTCCCTGTCGGTCTCTGTCTTACTCTCTCTGTGGCTGTCTTTCTCTGTGGCTGTCTTTCTCTGTCCCTGTCCGTCTCTGTACCTGTCATACCCTGTCTATTGCTGTCTTTCTGTCCCTGTCGCTGTCTGTCTCTGTCTCACTCTGTCTGTCCCTGTCGCTGTCTGTCCCAGTCTCTCTCTGTCGGTCCCTGTCTGTTGCTCTCTGTCTCTGTGTCTCCCTCTCTTCTCACATTACAGATGTATATGTTGAATCAGCACGTTGAATCAGCGAGTTGAATCAGTGATTAACCCACTTCTGCCTTCCCGCGCACTTCTTACATCCGGCCGTGTTGTTGTATGTAGTTGTCTTCTGTCCTGCAGGTCTGTGCGATCACAAACTGGGCTAATATTTTTAGCCTGCGTCCTATTTCAGCGGCAGGGCGGGCGGTGTGATTACTCCAAATGGGAGAGAGTGAGGGCAGCTTAATTGGTGAAACCCACACCAACAAGATACACACACCAGGCTGGACTTAAACAGTTGGTTCCTAATTGGAAATCAAGTCCAATTAGTGATGGAATATAGAAAAACAGTATGGTGAGAAATGGCCGATTAATTTATTCAGAATCATCAGTATTGACTAGATGGTTGTTTGTTTAAAATTCAAATAATTTAACTGACAAACTCATTTAACTAAGAGTTGTAGTGATCCTCCAGAGCAGTTAGTTCAGTATAGTTTTTTTTGTTGCAATTGCTGCATATTCATTGGCTCAGCTGGTGCCGTGAAATGTCACAAATATATGTATGCAATTCATTTTAGCCAATCAGAAACAGCTGTCAACTGCCGTCTCTGTATGGGTGGGTTGAGGATTTGAAAGCACCCATGTGGTGGTCACTGTGTTGTGGTTGGGATTCACGTGATTGGGGGGCTTCTGACCAATCAGTGATCTAGTGGTGCCCATCAGGGCATCTCTTGAACCGCACAAAGCTGTGAGAATGGCTGATATCTCAATGGCTTTGCACGGTAAGATCCTCTGATGCCAGTCAAGGTTAGATGACTGAAGGCTCAGTTTCTCCACAGCTTATTCAACACCATTATCACTTCTTGTGACCACTATTACCACACACACAGGATTACGGGGCCACGTCCCCATAATCCCTTTACTGTTTATGTGTCCTTCATTTACAAGGACTCTTTTTACTTGACTTCAGAGGCGAGTGTCCAAATGTTAAACTTAGAAGTGTTCTAGAAAACGGGTCAGAGCTTATTATGCTGAAGGTTCTACTGAATTGAGGTTCTGACAAATCTGCACGCCTTGCTATTTCCCAAGTATGCCTTAAAGAAAGTTTGTTCCCGGTACACAACGAAGTACATCAGCACCAGCTGTGATGCTAAAACAGGACTTGTTACAATCAAATCAATCAACTTCAAACTAAAATGGTAAATCAGCTTCACAAAGATAATTTTAGTAATAAATAAAACAACCTCTTCTCGCTAGCAGTTAAGACCTTGAAATAAATACACAAAACTGTCCAATAGTGCTTTGAAAACCAACTTTGTCTTTGTTCCATTTTTATATTATTTGTTTCTGTCATGTCAGAGAACAAACAGAGCGCTATGGATCCTGTGCTGATCTACGGCTACGGCTACGCTAGGACTGTGCGGCCGGTGGCCCCGTGTAGCGTTGGATCCGGGTGGTGGTTTGTGAGCATGTTTAATGGATCGCCCTCTTTATTAGTGACAAGCGGAGATAGGTGCAGTACAAGGAGAAAGGACAATGGGGCCATTAAAAATGGATGGTGGTGACGGGGCTGCCCGGACCTGACCAGAACCTGAGAGGGAAAACATTACTCTCTGTCAGCGGGCCTCTGTCTTCACCGCTCCTCTCTTTCACCCACCTGCCGACGCTTGTCAGTACGCAGCTCACCTGCTGAGGTCAGAGGTGACTTGCACTTGACCGCCTCCTGAACTTTGTAAAATCCTTCTCGTCCTTGTATTCCCCCCGTCGTGTTTGTCCTATTAGATATCTTTCTGGGGTTATCTGCTTTTATTTTCCTTGCAAGCTTTTGTGTGACTATGTTTACCCTCTAGCTATAAAACTGCACTTATTCTATTTGTCATTATCTTTATTAACCTTTCTCTCTCTCATCTCTAGCTAGCAAATCACGATTAAATCAATTATTTATCTTTCTCGTCCTTTATTTCCTGTTTTTCCTTCATCTCACCCTGGTTTTTAACTTCGCTCTGAAAATGTATCATCCTCAGATTTGTCTTGATACGGCTCCCCCCCGCCCCCCGCCCTTGCTTGACCCCTGACCTCTGTGTTTGGCAGAAAGCCCAGGTGGTATCTGCCTGTTCCGTAGTACAGTGCACTAACTGTTGCTAACTCCTTTTTCCCATTAAAGTACCTCATTTACATTGCACTATGCTAACTGCTTTGATAGTTTTTTTCGACCCCCTGTATTACAGTTTTTTTCAGTCGTTGAAATTCTCAAAACTACCTGTTCAATCTTCACATCATTGCGTCACTTGTGCACATCAAAAAAGCAGTTTCTCTTTTCTTTGAACAAGTTGCAAATGCTTTGGTACATTCATGCAAATGATTATGTACAATTCTCTGCTCTTTCCTATATTATCTATTGCTTATGTCATGTTGATCAAAATGTATAGTCTAATGGGTCTCCATTGAATAGTCTCACCCCCACAACATTTAGGCCTTAGTTCATTCCATAAGTACATCCCCGCATGCTGTGACCTTGCTGTGGTGGAGAAGCTTGCCCGCTTCTATGATCCTGAGAGCTATGCTGGAGGGAGCCTATGGCTCCTGGCAGGTTCAATCATACCAGACTGGTCTTGGGTGAGGAGTGAGACAAAAGGCAGTACCTGGTCCTACTAGGGAAAGAGGGCCTACTAGGGTCTAAAACCAAGATCTGCATTGGAACATGGAACGTCCAAACCATGCTTGAGACCACCAAGACAGCACAAGTCCTTAGTGAGATGAAAAGGTACCGCCTGGAAATCTTGGGGAGCCACAGTGAGAGTCACTGGACTGGCTCCGGTCGTCAAGTCCTGCATGATGGGTCTGCCATCCTCCATTCTGGCCACGAGTACACCCACACACATGGTTTAGCCATCTTAATCTCAAAGGTGAAGGCCAAAACCTTGCTGGAGTGGGAACCAGTAAGTTAAAGGCTGATCCGAATACGCCTCAACTCAAAGTACTGTAAACTCACCATTTTACAGTGCTATGCACCAACCAACAAGGCTAAGGAGGAGGTTAAAGAAGTCTTGAATGAACAACTGCAAATGGAGGTTTCTAAGGTTCCCCAACACGACATTCTTCTCCTAACTGGTGACATGAATGCCAAAGTAGGAACCGACAATTCCAACAACGAGTGGGAAATGGGCAGGCATGGATGTGGTGAAAGGAACAACAAACGCCTTGTTGATTTCTGCATGAACAACAACTTTGTCATCGTGGTACCATCTTCCCCCACAAGAACATCCATAAGCTCACATGGCAGTCACCTGATGGTAGGAAAGTCAACCAAATCGACCACATCATCATTAATGGTAAATGGCGCAGGTCACTGCAAGATGTTAGAGCTTATCGGGGTGCAGATGCCAATAGCAACCACCACCTAATCGCTGCAATCATTAAACTCAAGTTGAAGAAGTCAATCCCAAAAGCCACCGGCAGAAGTAACTGAACATTGCAAAATTCCAGTATCCAAAGAAAAACAAAGAGTTTGTGTTGGAACTCAGAAACCGCTTCAGCACGCCAGAGGCTTCCTCTGAAATGGAAGAAGAAACCACCATAAACAGCAAAAGGGTCTTTGTTGAACACCTGGCAAGTGAAGCTGAAAAAGCTGCAGCCTATGGTAACCTCGGTACAGTGTACAAAATCACAAAGCTACTCTGTGGCAAATTTACAAACCATTCTACGCATGTTTGGGATAAAAATGGCAACATCTGTACATCAGAGAGTGACAAGCAGCCAGATGGGTTCAACACTTCCAGGAAGTACTCAACCTCCCTGAGCCAGAACAACTAGCCAACATCACAACAACAGGAAAATCAACTCCAACCCCACTGACTCAGCTGAGGTTAAAGCTGCCATCCAAACCTTGAAGAGTGGCAAGTCTTGTGGCATAGATGCTATTAATGCTGAGATGCTCAAGGCCGACATTCCAACATCAACACGAGTGCTGATGGACCTATTCCAAAACATTTGGAACAGCGACACCATCCCTAAAGACTGGTCCAAAGGTATTATCTTCAAAGTTCCCAAGAAAGGCAATCACCCTGCTATCTGTTCCAAGCAAGGTGTTCTGCAGAGTCCTTCTTAACCGGATGGAGACAGCCATTGACACCAGGATTAGACAGGAGCAAGCAGGCTTCAGGAAGAGAAGAGGATGTATGGACCAGATCTTGTTGGGCTCCGTATCAACACTTCCAAAACACAAGTGATGTGTGGAACCACTTGAGTTTGTGGAAGATTTTACCTATCTGGGCAGTCTAATCAGCAAGGACAGCGGGGCGTCAAAAGACATCAAAGCAAGGCTGAGAAAGTCTCAGGGTGCCTTCCCCCAACTCCGTCCCATCAAAGATGCTCCTATTCAAAAGCAATGTAAAGTCTGTTCTGCTGTACGGTTCAGAGAGGTGGCGGGTTGTCAAAACAGACATGAGGAGAATGGAAGTGTTCCCTAATGGATGCCTCTGACGAATATGGCAAATCTTTTGGCCTAATAAGATCTCCAACAATGACCTGTACAAAAACGGGAAGCTGGAGCATCACCAAGGTGATTACGCACAGACGCTTGAGATGGCTAGGACATGTTTTGAGGATGGAGCAGGACCGCATCACAAAGGTCGCCTTAAGATGGTCACCACAAGGCAAAAGACCACCTGGCGCAGAACTGTGACACAAGAGCTGAAACAGATGAAATCCATGGTGTTTTGCTACTTTTACGAATTGTTTTCAGAAATACATTTACTGTTTTGCCAATGCTGAGGATGATTCGAGAAATGTACCAAAGCAACTGAGAAAAACGGTAATGGCTCCACTCCCCACTATGGTAACCACTATGTTGACCATTGTGGCCAGTTGTAAAAAAAATAATTCCATGCCTATTTGCTCGACGATTAGCCAATCACAGCGTTGACTACCCGCTCAGGATCGGTCAGGATCGGTCAGGTTCCTTACCCCTTGTTTTAGCCTGCCAAGACCTTCTTGGGTAAATGTGCATCTGATTCCACACACATCGATTTATCCCTTTCAAAATCCGCCCCCTGTATCAACGTTGCAGTGAGGCAGTATTCTTGTGGCCATGAATCATATGGTCCGTGCCTGTATATATGGAACCTTTCATCAAATACTTATTATTATAAGTCAGCAATGTCCTATGACCCCATCTGCACCTCAGGCGAAGTGGGATGAAGACCCCACACTTGGGAAACACTGAGAAAGGAGATTGGAGGTCAGGTGTGCTGCTCAAACTGACACGGCAAGGATGGGCCGAGGGGAACCATCCCCCCTCCGGTCTATCGGCTCCTCTAGCACCAGAGCCACCGCTAGGAGCTAGCTATGCTCCCCCATGCACTCTCCCACCTCTCCCCCACCTCCCCTCTCCCCCACCTCCCCTCTCCCTAACCTTCTCTCCCCCTAACCTCCCCTCTCCCTAACCTTCTCTCCCCCTAACCTCCCCTCTCCCTAACCTTCTCTCCCCCTAACCTCCCCTCTCCCCCACCTCCCTAACCTCCTCCCCTCTCCCCCACCTCCCCTCTCCCTAACCTCCTCCCCTCTCCCCCTAACCTCCCCTCTCCCTAACCTCCTCCCCTCTCCCCCTAACCTCCCCTCCCCCTAACCTCCCCTCCCCCTAACCTCCCCTCTCCCTAACCTCCCCTCCCCCTAACCTCCCCTCCCCCTAACCTCCCCTCTCCCTAACCTCCCCTCTCCCTTACCTCCTCTCTCCCTTACCCCCCCTCACCCTAACCTCCTCTCCCCCTCCTCCCCCCTCCCCCTAACCTCCCCTCTCCCTTACCCCCCCTCTCCCTAACCTCCTCTCCCCCTCCTCCCCTCTCCTCCTAACCTCCCCTCTCCCTTACCCCCCCTCTCCCTAACCTCCCCTCCCCCCCTCCTCCCCTCTCGTGCCCTTCCCCTCTTCCCCATGCTCTCCTCCTCCACCCTGTCCTCCACCCTCACCCTCCCGCTCTCCCCCATGCCCTCCCCCCCCACCCCTGCCCTATCCCCAAACTGCCCTCTCTCCCCTGCCTCCCTTCTGCCCCCCCTCCCTGGTCCTCCAGACTCTCTCCTACATCTCCCCTCCCCCACACACTCCCCCCCTCCCATCTCCCCCATGCTCTTCTGCTTCACCTCTTCCCGACCTGCCCTCTCCCACAACTCTCCCTTACCTCCCCTCTCCACCACCTCCAACTTACTCTTAAACTACAGGCAATCCTCAAATAGCTGAGAGGATAAAATCCCTGTGGCTTATCACAGATATTGGAGTCAAGTGGGATAAGGATCTTTGGTGACACGCTCTGTTTCTTGTTTTGAGGTGGTAATGTTTAGTGCTTCTAGACATCAAAATGCCTTTCTGACCATTGCGGGACAGATCAGCTTAAATCGTTTCCGTGGGTATCTTCAGTCGGCAAAATAACTAAAACAAAGATGTTTTGGTTTTCCAAACAATCGATTCATTTGAATTTCTTTAGGGAATATGTCGCCGAAAGTTGCGTTAATACGACGTGTAGCTTGCTCGCTCTAGCAAGGGAAAATAAATAAATAAAATAAAGACGGTGTTGAATTGGAGGTTCTCATGAAGAAAAATCACGCTTGATCCACTTAATCCTCTCTTTTAAGCCGCTTGACTCTTAATTCTCCCTCTCTCTCCGTGTATGAAGAGGAACGCTGAATGAATGCTGTGACTTGAGCCCCGTCTTTGAACACGTGTTCGAGGAAGCAACATAAATACTGTGCTGCTGTTTTACTTCCACTATATATCTAGGGCGGTAATGACTGTCATTACTTGTAGCCGATGGTAGTCTTGGATGCACATGGGTCTGTGTGTGTGTGTGTGTGTGAGAGAGAGAGAGATAAAGAGAGTCTGATGGGCCGTGCTCACTCTCTCTAAGAAAAAAAACAACCATTTCCGAACTGGATTATTGTCAACTAGAATATCACTAATCCTAATGGACGCTGCTCATTGCTGCAAAATACCAAAATAAAAAACGACAGTGGCTTGTCTGTCGCTTGTGTCAGGGATGTTTTAATTTGAGTAATTTCTTAAATTTCTTTATTTGTACGATATTATATGTATGTACCCAACCGAATGTAGGAGATTTCTCCCTTCTCCCTCCCGCCACGAAGCGCACCTTGCCTCTTGAGGGCCACAGTGCGGCTACGTATGGATTGTGTGTGTTCTTTTGAAAGACAATCAAAGCAAAAAAAAGAATAGGGTCAGGGTGGACACAATGGGACTCATTGATGGAAAGACTTGTAAAGGTAATCCATCTCTCAGCCTATAGGAGACAAGCACACAAAACCCAGCGCTGATAACGCAACAGTGTGGTGTAATGGCACTGTCACACACACACACACACACACACACACACACACACACACACACACACACACACACACACACACCTGTCCCCATCTTTTTGGCATCCTTTGGTTCCTCCCTCCTCTCTCCCCTCCCCTCCTCTCCTTCCCTCCCTCCGAGACACAGAGGAGAACAGCTTTCTATAGTGAGTGCAGAGCGAAGGAAAGCGAAGACTCCAATTGGCTGATCTGTGAGGAGTGGATGGGCGCGGAGAGAGAGAGAGAGAGAGAGACGGATAGTGAGAGAGAGATAGAGAGAGAGAGAGAGAGAGAGAGAGAGAGAGAGAGAGAGAGAGAGAGAGAGAGAGAGAGAGACGGATAGTGAGAGAGAGATAGAGAGAGAGAGAGAGAGAGAGACGGAGAGAGAGAGAGAGGCTTAAGAAGAATGTTTTCAGTCTCTCCCCGGTCACATCGTGTGTTAGAGATGAGGCACAGACAAAGAGTAGGAGAAGAGAAACATTGCTGAATAATAAACCTGAGGAATTCTTATGGATTTTTTTCTTTTTCTGGACCGGTGTTTGAGGGAGACTAAAGGATAACTTCTACTGAACACACGCTGGTGGATTGCCTCTCTCTCTGTGATCAGGGACTGGGATTAATTGCACATCTAAAGTCCTTTGAACCAGCGGTAACACTCTCACTACGACCCGGATCTGCTATACAAGACCACCAGTGGTTTGGAAACAGCCGGGCTGAAACTAACTTCTGTCTGATTGAAGCGCGTGGCGTTCGCTCGTCCCTCTCCACCCAACGCATGGGGCTGGGCTACCAAGGAAGGGGCGCTGCTGCTGCTGCTGCTGCTGCTGCTGGTGGACTATAGATGTGTGTCCCCCCTCCTCCTCCTCCTCCTCCTCTTCCTCGTCCTTCTCCTCCTCCTCCTGGCAGTAGTCTCTCCTCAGCGTTCGGACCCCCGGGTTGCCCCCCCGGTGATGGTGTGAGCAGCGGGTGGACAGTGGACCACCTCCACCCTCTCCTGGGTCATCGTCATGCCCGTGATGAAGGGGCTCCTGGCCCCGCAGAACACCTTCCTGGACACCATCGCCACGCGCTTCGACGGCACCCGTAAGTACGCAGCCCCCTGCCCCCCGACCAGATCACGCACCCACCCACCCCGCCACGTCTCTCTTGTACTCGGGGCCAAGCGCCAGCCCAGGTTTTTTTGGTTTTCGTACGATATCTCGGATCGATTGGGGTCCATTCCCGAGTTACTTTAGGAGAGCTTATTTTGACACAGTCGGATGTAATGTTAAAAACGATCCAATTAAAAACTAATATGAGCAAATACAGATTATAACGTAAACCTACAAAATAAGGTTCTGTAAGGACAAGCCAGATAGAACCAGCATCATGTTTGTGTTGCCTTTGCCTCATCAGCGCCACAAAGACTAGCCACCCTAAACCCTGTTTACAACGCTTTAAAACTAGATTCATACATTGCAAAGACAACCCGTCAAATATTATTATTTTTTCATTGAAACCTCGCTTGAGAGAGCTGCCTATCGCCGCTCCGATGTCTCGTTCCACCACATCCCACCGCGTTTGTCTCTCCCTTTCAGACTCTTGTTATTTCGCAGGCCGACTGTTAGTTTTAAACATGGCCATTAAGCCGCTGTCTGTGAGCGCTGTGTGTCTTTGTTTTGAAACCTGTTGCTCTCCCGCGGGAGGAGCCTTCTATACCAGTGCCAGGGGACCGCTGTGTTTGTGAGCGTGTTGGTTCTGCCCATTCTCCCCTCCCCGAAGCATGCCTCAAACCCGCCCGGCGCTGCACCTCCGATCCTCTCACTACGATGCGTTATGTAGGGGTGGGAGGGTCATTGTTCTACTTGTAATTCCAGCTAATGCTAGAAGGACCTCTACAGAGGTTCACCACACACACTTTGTGGGGCGGCTGTGAATTGAATTCAGCTATGATTTAATTAATCTGTGAATGTCATTTATTGAATTGAATCAGCTCATCAATCTGATGTAGTTCTAGCAATAGTACTGGGTTGAGAAGTTTAGTACTGGGTTAACTAGGTTAGTACTGGGTTAACTAGTTGAGTACTGGGTGAACTGGTTGCTTCTGGGTAAGTACTGGGCTAACAAGTTTAGTAAACTAAGTAAATATTGGGTTAACTGTGTTATATTTGGGGTTAATTAGTTGAGTACTGGGTTAGTTTAGTACTCAGTTTACTAGTTGATAAAAGGGTTAAATGATTACTTGTGGGCTATAACTGGGTTAACTTGGATAAGTTCTGGGATAACTAGGTTAGTACTGGATTAGTATTGGGTTAACTAGTTTAGTACTGGGTCAACTGGTTTCTATTTATGGCCCATCAAGCTGCCCGTTTCCCCCTTCCAGTAGTGTCAAGCCCAACCCGCCCAATCACAGCTCAAGGGCCTCCTGATTGGCCTGCCCAGACTGTTAGGCCCCTCCCCCAGGCTCTTTAGTACCAACAAGGTTAACAAAAGAGATGGGAAATGGAGGCTATATTGGGTATACTAGTACTGGGTTAGTACTGGGTGAGTACTGGGTTAACTAGTTTAGTACAGGGTTAAGTTTGGTTGTTTAGTACTGGGTTGATTAGTACTCCGTTGATGCCTTGGCCTGCTACGGTTTGACTACTGTGTTGAATGGGTTTCATAATGGGTGACCTGCGTTTAGTACGGGGTTAACTGGCTACCATAACAGAATCCAACCAAATATTCAAATCAAAGCAGAGTGATGGTGAAGAGTTGATGCGTCCCAGCCTGCTTTGGTTCCCCTCCAGGCGCTCTTCATGTAGACGATTAAGCCAGGCTTTCCACGGCGGTGGCCTTGTGGTCGGGGTCAGGAGACGCCAGCCGCTACCAGCATGACTCGTGCATTACAAGAATCTGCCAATTATTTTGCTCCCCTCCCGAGCCGATTGCAAAAGTACCACCAAGCTTCAGCTTTCGAGGAAAAGAAAAACGGTGGCGAGCTGCCCGCATCTTTAAATAGCATCCTCCCGTTGCCGCGGAGACAGGTCCCGCCACATGCGATGGACAAGGCTGAAACGTTTGGGGCGTTCGAGAGAGAGAGACGGAATCACTTGGCCCCGTCAACCAATCGTTACGGACTAGACTTTTTCGTGCATGTGCAGCTGCGCTATTGTTTTGTAGAAGGAAGCGCGTGAATGGACCGAATCCGGCCGTTTAAAGAGAATTCTTTGGTTGAATTGTTTCTGAGGCTGGGATTTGTTGACAGCACACTTATAGAAACATTGTCAACACTTTAGAGACAGAGCAGCCTTTTTGCTTTGTGGGGAACCATCCATCAATAGCTTTAAATCCAGCAGTTTTCCTCTTCGTTGATGCTTTATTCCTTCAGTCTTGACACAGATGTTGACTTTCTGTATTATGTGTATTTGAGCTGTCTCTTTTAATTTCAAAAGAAGACTATAAAAATATACTTTTCACACACAAAATCTCACATCAAATCGAAAAACGACTTGCCTATTTGACAGATCCTAAGTATAGTATTTAATAAATACTACTACTGTTACTTCTACTTAACATGGAGACTGTGTATTCTTTTATGACACAATATCCAATAAATTCATATACAAGCTATTGAAGTATAGTATTAGCTCGATATAAGGTGTTCCTGGTCCCCATGAGCCAATAAGATACAACGTGGATCCAATGTAAAGTCACGATTAAAGTTAACACAGGCTACAATCAACATGGATGAGTTATTATAAATAGATTATCGAAATGGTGAAAGAAAGATGGACATGACGATTGTAATTTAATTATTTACATGCAGTACAAAGTTGAATCAGTTGTGTTGACTGGATTGACTACACTATGCTAAACAACATGAGGACCACTTAATAACACCATTCAAATAATAGATAACAGACAACACAGTGCTTTCAGATGACAGCAGACAGATATGTTTACGTGGGAGAAACAAGCCCTCTCTTTCCTCTCCATTAGGCTACAAGGCGAGGAGAGAACATGAGGGAAATGGTTGAGTGTTTAGCTCTAGGCAAAATCTGTGTTTCTGCTATGTTGTCTTTGTGTGTGTGTGTGTGTGTTTGTGTCTGTGTCTGTGTGTTCACGTGTGCGTGTGTGTGTGTGTGTGTGTGTGTGTGTGTGTGTGTGTGTGTGTGTGTGTGTGTGTGTGTGTGTGTGTGTGTGTGTGTGTGTGTTTCACATTCATAACAATGCTCCATAAACTGCTGAAAGGCAGCATTTTTCCCAGTTCCCCCACTGAAAGGTCAGAGTTCACGTGCGTCCGTGGTCAGCACATATGGTGTTGACGTACATTCAGTTATTTCTTTTTCAGTTGACCTTTCCCTGACTTTTACTGTCTGGGCGTGTGCAAGTATTTGAATTAGAACATCTGACATCAGCCCCCCCCCCCCCCCCCCAACACTTCAGCCCCCCGACTCCTTAAGCACAACCTAAGGCTAAGGGGCCCGATGGTGGTGGGTGAGGGGTCTGGCTCGTGTGTGTGTGTGTGTGTGTGTGTGTGTGTGTGTGTGTGTGTGTGTGTGTGTGTGTGTGTGCGTGCACCTGCCAGAAGGCTTTGTTAACTCTGCGCTGAATGTCCCGATGGAGACAGAGAGAGAGGAGAGAGTGGGGGAGGCAGGAGGATGGAAGAGAGGGGAGGAGGAGGGGGAGACAGAGGAGAGAGAAGCCATTGTATGCCTCTCTTTCAGCTAATTGGCTTTCTTAAGGCCAGGGGAAATGTATCCATCTGTCTGTCTGTACTATATGTAGTTTGTTTGTATATCTCTGCATGATTATTTCTTTCATACAATGCCAGTGAAAGAATAGATATGATCTTCCAGATAGGGAAGACAAGTTATTTTAGACTTATTTTTTTGTGTTTACATCCCGACAGCAATCAATCAATCAAATGCTTTGATGAAAAAAAAACAATAATCCAGGATCGGTGTCTGTTGAAGGCCTGTCATAAACCCGTCCAATATATCAGTCGGTACAGAATTTAATCGTTTGATTGGTTCCCGGTCTTTCTCCCTACCCACCCCTCCCCATCCCTACCTGCACCTGCCCGTGCACTGAGTGTGCATCACCCGAGTCTTCCACAAGAATAGGCAGACCTATGGCTCACGCTAGGGAGCTGGTCACATTAGGAGTGGCTTTGGAGGCAGGCCTGATGGGGTGGGCGTTAAAAACGAACTCTAAAACTAGCCTACTCTGGCTGGTGTCTCAAAAATGGCCGACCCCAGCATTAAGACTGCAACACCTCAACTCAAACCTGCTGCAGGTTGCAGATTTAAGAACTACATATTTTCGTGTCATTTGTCAAAAGTGGCAAAGCGAGCCGTCGGCTATTAATGAGTGGGCGTTTCATCATGCGTCCTATTTGTCTTGTGTGGGTGGCAGCTAGCATCTTTTCTATCTTGCATAGTTGGGAGCTTGCGGCTTTAGTCTAGCAAGTCTTCTTTTTTTTTTTCTGTCGTGTGAAATAGGTCCATATGTTACATGGGGCCGGATCCTACGAGCTGCCATTCCCTCAGTCACAGTGTGCTATCTCAGTCACAGCTCCAAGGTACAGCCCTCCATGTTGAACGCCGGCCCACATCTCATGTTTACCGGCTGGCCAAAATGTGCTCTTTAAACGTCACCCAGGCTCAGGCAAGCTACTGATGGCTGTGCTGGGTGCTGTCTCATTCAGCTGAATGAAATGGCTATAAAAGGTTTCCAGTGATTTATGCCCTCAAAATAATTTCCAGGAGAGGTCAGAGCCTCTGGCTCCCAAGCGAGAGGGGCTCGCTGGCTGGGTTCACCGAGGAGGCAGAGCGCTGTGGTGTCTGGAGGTGTCGGGTTGGTGATTAGTTGTTGAAGATAATGAGCGAGGAAGAGGGGGAGAGCATGCTCACGAAAACATTCACTGTGCTCTGGAGGTTTGCCTCGTGTAATTGTGTAGATGTACTCGTTTACTCGGAGAAGAGACAATGACACACCACTGGAAGTTATCCGATTGGATTCAGGTGTGGTAATTACACCGGGCTCAGTTCCTGCAGCAGAAGGGCTAACCCTCCTCAGTGTCGTGGGTACCTCTCCAATAAATACAGTCCCAGGGTGGAGGTGTGACTTTTTTTTTTACTACCTTTTTTTTTATCAATCTTTGACATGCCTTGAGTCAGATGTGCTTCTCTGAGCCTCGCCCAAAAAGGTTTTTCCATCTCAGAGATTCTTCATCTGTTTTTCTCCCAGGGGTAATATCGATATCGTTACTTTGCTTTGTTTGTTGTCATATCTTATTTAAATCTGGCCCTGTGAAGCGCTACAGCTATAGAGCTATTCTGCACTCCTGGCGTTGTTGTTTTTAACTCGTTTGTGATGCAGTTTGACTTTTGTGCAGCTTCTTCATTTCGATTTTGTGTGCCTTGATTGCAATCGTTTAGAGTAAAAGCCTCTGCAGAAACGACTAAATGTAAATGTAACTGTGCTATACAAATATTTTTTCTTGACACATAGATATGTTGGGAGGTGCTAAGAGTTGTTTCCTTACAGGTGTTTGTGTTGCTATGCTGGCCTTATCTCAGATGTATCGCTGTACGTACCCTTGGCCTAGTTCAGGGACCCATTTATTGATGCTGGGTTCACAAAGTGTCTATTCTGGGCAAATATTATGTAACCCAGAACTTCACCACTGCCTATGGAACCGAACAAAACCCCAAAATACATGAGGTTAACTACAAGAGGAACAGTTACCTCACAGTTTCTTCAGTGTCTTCTAAGCCTGCCACAGTGATTGCCAAAGGTTGGATTTGACAGCCCACCTTACACCGCCTGTCACAGTTCCGGAAACAAACCTCTTTCACGAAGACCTCCTCCCGGCACGCAGTGCCAAAGTTCCTCTTCCGTGTGTACGTCAGGAGTCTGAAACCAAACTCTTGTTTCTGAGCGGCAACAAAGAGTTTGTTTATTTTTTGACTGACAGGAAACGCCGTCTGTCTGATGTGGCGCGTCGTGTGATGGTTTGGTTTCTCCGTCTGCTGCACCCGCGCCCACGATTGGTGGTTAGGGGGAGGGGGGAGGGGGGGGGGTGTCTGTCACCCCGACGGGCGTTCCCCGCGGAGGGGTGTTCTGTCGAGGGCTACTAATTAGCGCGGCGCTGGTTGCCCAGGGATCCCCGGGGAAACAGCACAACCTTCGGCAGCACATCTCACACCAGTCTGCTCCAGAACTGGGTTCTGGTCGCTTGTATGCTGGTCTTATGGAGGGATTGAACGGGGTTGATGGATCCATTAATGGATGGAGGGATGAATCAAGTGTAGATGAACGGGTGCATGAATGAATGGATGGATAGAGATGAATTTTAGATGGTGGGATGTGGAGATGAATGAATGAAGAGCTACCTGCAAACAGCAGAACCAACGCTAGCGGATTTCAGACGAGTCTGACTCTCCAACTCAACTGCTGGATGGACGCTATCCACATGATGAGGCTGAAGTTGGTCCACTGCCCAAGATACATGTATGCATTACATGTATGCTGCTATGCTATCTGAGTGTTTTCAGGGGGAAGTTTTACTATAAAGCTTATGCTTTACATTTCGTCAAATGGGTATAATGGGTTTGCTAGGGCTTTGACTATATGTGGTTAGTTGGTGTCTAGTTCTGTGTACAGTGGTCCCATAAATTATAGGTTGATATGAGACAACTGTCAAACAAACTCGTGCTCACTGGTCTTCTGAGATACTGTTTCTAAATTGACGTTTTCTGTCCTTTGCTGAAGAACTGTCCATGGTCCTGAAAACAAGCACCGCTATGTTAGCATTTACACACACAAAGTTAGTAAATGTCACTACTTTAGCTGTTAATATCATGCTTGCTTACAACTAGCTAATATATACATAATATCCTGCTAGCTTTTATAAAGCAAATATAATGTTTGCTAATTTATAGCTGATATATTGTACTAATACTTAATGTACGCACTTATTGTATGTTGGACGTCCTGGCACTTAAAAATAGCACTTAGCATTATGTAGCATCTTATCCTAGCTATCTTTGTTGTATACGGGGAATTTGTTAACCTAGCAGTTGTAAGTCTCTTTGGATAAAAGCGTCTTCTAAATGCCCTTTATATTAAATGTCAATGTTATAGCAAATACCATTCTCACTCATATATAAATAATGCTAGCAAGTATGTAGCTAATATCCTGCTAGCTAGTGTCCTTCCTTCCACAAGAGCAACACAAAAACAACCTCCTCCTTCCCTTTACTCCCCCTCCTCTTCCAGACAGCAACTTCCTGCTGGGCAACGCCCAGGGCCACCGTGGCTACCCCATCGTGTACTGCTCCGACGGCTTCTGCGAGCTGACGGGGTACGCCCGCACGGAGGTGATGCAGAAGAACTGCAGCTGCCGCTTCCTGTACGGCGGTGACACCAGCGAGCTGGTGGCCCAGCAGATGGAGAAGGCCCTGGAGGGACGGGAGGAGTACCAGACGGAGGTCCACTTCTACCGCAAGAACGGTACCACCGGGCAGGGGGGAGAGGGGTGGGGGGGAGAAGGGGTCGAGGGGGAGAGGGGATGGAGGGGGGTGGAGGGGGGAGAAGGGGTGGAGGGTGGAGGCGGGAGAAGGGGTCGCGGGGGGAGAAGGGGTGGAGGGGGGAGATGGGGTGGAGGGGGGAGAAGGGGTGGAGGGGGGAGAGGAGGTGGAGGGGGGGAGAAGGGGTGGAGGGTGGAGGGGGGGAGAAGGGGTGGAGGGGGGAGAAGGGGTGGAGGGATGGGTGGATGATGGATGAATGGTTGAGTTGGAAGGATGGAGATGGATCGATTGATAAAAGATAGGAGGTTCCCACTCATTCAACCCATGATGAATGAGTGAGTGAATGAATGAGTGGATGGATGGGTGGATGGCTAAATGCATGATGGATGGCTAGATGAATGCTGGATGGATGGATGGATGGATTGAAGAGGTGGAAGTATGGATCAATGGATTAGATAGATTGGTTGATTAAAGATAGGAGGGTGGAAGTTGAGGGTCACCATAGTGTATGAGTGAGGGATTGAGTGGGTGGATGCTAGCTCGATGGATAGATGTGTAAATTAATCCTACAATGGATTAAGGGTTAACCCTAAATGGATAGATACATGGACGGATGATGGATGTGTGGGTGATGGGGTGAAGGGGTGGATTCATGGCTACACAGTAACGCACACAATAAATCTCAACGTTAGATAGATAAACTTTGCTGCAAGATATTCTTCGTCTGCGCTTTGAATTGGTTTCCAATTCAGAATAATGCGCAGGTGCTGGGATAATTTGTTCAGCATTTATTTTTTCAAGCTGTAATTAAATCTCTTCTGTTACCAAGGAAACACGAAATGTCTTTTTCCAGTTGAATTGAGAACAATATGACTGTTTGTGTGTGTATATTTGTAAGCATGTTTTGTGTCTGTGTGCGTCTCTGTGTGTCTGGGTCAATGCACTGGCTGAGACACACACACACACACACACACACACACACACACACACACACACACACACACACACACACACACACACACACACACACACACACACACACACACACACACACACACACACAGACACACACACAGACACACAGACAAATACACACGCCCAAACACAGTATTTTCACATGCTGTACTGTCGTGCTGACAGCTTAACCAAACACTGAGCTGTTGTGCAATAAAGCAGGGCAGGGCAGCCTTGTGGTCCGGATGTTTGACAGACAGTTTCGGGGTTGGAACCATTGGTGGATCATTGGGGCCCCCAACATGTTGTCCATTGGGAGCCCCTCTGTGTTGCTAATTACACAGAGATCTGTAGCAGCACCCCGTGGGTGAGAGTTATAATGATGGTGCTTTTATCGTCTTCATTAGACCTTTCCCCGTTCCCGGAGAGAGAGAGAGAGTTTCAGAAGCACACCAGGCTGTCAGAGGAGGATAAATAGAGGAGAACAGAGACATTAGGGTTACTGTTACCAGCTCAATGCAAGTTCATCTCCAGCACTGCGCCAAACATCTGCTGTGAAGACCGCTGGAGGAAACCTGCTGAACATTGAGGCAGACTTAATCTTCATCTTTGGTTTCTATATTGGTTTGGTTCGTCGCTCTTCCGGGATGCCTTTCCTTATTTCTTGATTTTGTTCTTTAGTTTTTCCTTCCTGCGCTGCGTCCGTCTGTTCTTCAGTTCTATTTCTGAATTGTTTTTGTTTGTTTGGTCGTTTTTTCCATCCTGCTGTGTTTATTTGGTCCTTTCTTTCTTCATTCTACTTCTTCCCTCTCTCTCCCTTTCTCTCTCTCTCTCTCTCTCTCTCTCTCTCTCTCTCTCTCTCTCTCTCTCTCTCTCTCTCTCTCTCTCTCTCTCTCTCTCTCTCTCTCTCTCTCTCTCTCTCTTACTCTCTTACTCTCTTACTCTCACACACACACACACACACACACACACACACATCTGGCCCTCTGTTTGAAGGGCCCTGCTAATGAGAGACGGGGCCCCGGCCCTTGGTCTGCGGCGTCCCCGTCTCGCCCTCCTTTTATCTGAGTGCTGGAGCACCGTGGAGAGGCAGAGAGCTGCCCCTCCTCCTCTTCACGCTCCCCCTCTGGGACACAGCCCGACTCCGCTGGACGGGCCGATGGACGGACTGATGGACTGGTTGAAGCATGGGTGTACGGGTGGGTTGATGAAGCTGGACGCATGGATGGATGGATGGATGGATGGATGGAT
The DNA here is from genome assembly GCF_026213295.1 of Gadus chalcogrammus. Lineage (NCBI taxonomy): Eukaryota > Metazoa > Chordata > Actinopteri > Gadiformes > Gadidae > Gadus > Gadus chalcogrammus. The sequence continues at coordinate 15,738,455 of NC_079429.1, forward strand.
GGATGGATGGATGGATGGATGGATGGATGGATGGATGGATGGATGGATGGATGGATGGATGGATGGATGGATGGATGGATGGATGGATGGATGGATGGATGGATGGATGGATGGATGGATGGATGGATGGATGGATGGATGGATGGATGGATGGATGGATTGATAAAAAATGACGGATGACTGAAGTAATGAATGATTGAATAGATTAATGAATATTTCATGATGAATGGGAAGATGAATGATGAATGGGTAGATAGATAGATGAATGGATACATTAGATAAATGATCAGAAAGATTGATTGACAGATGGATAAGTTGAAGGAAGGATGGATAGTTGGTTGCATGCTTCAATTATGATAGATGGATGGATGGATGGCCGGGCCTGTCTCCACTGTCCTGTCTGTCCTCACTGTCCTGTCTGTCCTCACTGTCCTGTCTGTCCTCACTGTCCCTGTCTGTCCTCACTGTCCTGTCTGTCTTCACTGTCCTGTCTGTCCTTACTGTCCTGTCTTTCTTCACTGTCCTGTCTGTCCTCACTGTCCTGTCTGTCTTCACTGTCCTGTCTGTCTTCACTGTCCTGTCTGTCCTCACTGTCCTCACTGTCCTGTCTGTCCTGTCTGTCCTTACTGTCCTGTCTGTCTTCACTGTCCTGTCTGTCCTCACTGTCCTGTCTGTCCTCACTGTCCCTGTCTGTCCTCACTGTCCTGTCTGTCTTCACTGTCCTGTCTGTCCTTACTGTCCTGTCTTTCTTCACTGTCCTGTCTGTCCTCACTGTCCTGTCTGTCTTCACTGTCCTGTCTGTCTTCACTGTCCTGTCTGTCCTCACTGTCCTCACTGTCCTGTCTGTCCTGTCTGTCCTTACTGTCCTGTCTGTCTTCACTGTCCTGTCTGTCCTCACTGTCCTGTCTGTCCTCACTGTCCTGTCTGTCCTCACTGTCCTGTCTGTCTATACTGTCTTTAATATGTGGCTCATGACTGATGGACAGATGAGGATGTATGGCTGCCTGGCTGTCTGCCGGGGTGGCTCTCTGTCGCCGCTCCACAGTCACCACGTTTCATCTTAACTGTGTGCCTGTGAAGCCCTTTGAGACCGCCGCCGCTTTAAAGGCCTTTGAAGAACCGCCCGATGTGAAATGCTACCAAGTCAGAGCGACCTGGAATGTGTTTTCTCAGTAGATTGCCGCTGGGAAATTTGTATCTGGCGAAAATGACCCCGGGAGTCTACTGCACAGGATCTGGTTGAAAGGCTCAACGTTAAGATTTAAACTTCATTAAAGACCCCAGGTTGATTCATTACTTAATAATGATACGAATGAGTTATACAGCACTTCTCTACATACTGAAGACACTTTAAATAATAAGAAAACATAAACAAAACATAATAATAAAGAAATTGTCACATTAGAACATTTGAAAGCCAAAAATGTGTGTGTGTGTGTGTGTGTGTGTGTGTGTGTGTGTGTGTGTGTGTGTGTGTGTGTGTGTGTGTGTGTGTGTGTGTGTGTGTGTGTGTGTGTGTGTGTGTGTGTGTGTGTGTGTTCCGTGATGCTTTAAGAGAGAGGCGAGAGTCATGGACCTTGACCTTGTTCTAATTCGATGTTTCTATGGTCTGAGCAACAGCAAGGGTTCTCTGTGTGATTGCCCTTCACGCTGAAGGTTACCTATCTCCCATCTGTAGGTAGCGAGCACTGAGAATCAGAAAAGTACTTTGATGCGCTGTTCATGGGAGTATCCAAAGAAACAAAAATACATATATTCAATTGAATGACCCAATTTGGTTTGCTTGGTTATTTATGTCTAGAGGAGCTTGTACACAACAACAGATCAAAACCCTGGACTTTAGACTCGTTCAGTCCAGGAAGAAAGTGCTGGAAGAAAGTGGAGCTCTTAGCCGACCTTGGCCTAGAGCAGTGATTCTCAAACTTTTTCGGTAACCCCACACTTTGGACAAGGGGGAAATTTCAAACCCCACCTGCCCCCATCGCCCAAACACGCAAAGCTTAACATTTTCAAATGTATTGAAGTAACATCAAGTAACATCATGTTGTATCTATATGCTAACTCAATAACATCAAATAACAGCAAGTTCAACAATTGAGAAAATAAAAGTGTAGCTGTGTCATGACTTACATCAAGTAAAAAAATAGAGAAAATAAAAGTGCCACTTTGCAATCTATTAAAAAAAAGGTCTGTGTCACAAAAGTATCCATGTTGTGTTATTGTCAACACCAGCCTGCTCACCATCCCCGCGAAAGTTTGTTCCGTTATAATTGACCCTTCGCTAAGCCCCGTCCCCCTTAGTTACTGTTGCTATGTCTGTCAAGCCTACGCTCCTACCATAAGAAATATGGAGTTTTCAGTAACCGCCTTTACATGGACACTTCTGATCTGATAAGAAGTGGAATAACAGCTCAATCGGAATAAAAAATGATCATATCTACCTCTATTCCGATTACAAATCTAATCGGATCAGAAATTTCCATTTAAACATGGCTAGTGAAATTTCCTCCCGTTTGTCGCCCCCCACCTGTCACGTCTCTATTCCCCACCAGTGGGGCGTGCCCCACACTTTGAGAACCGCTGGTCTACAGTAAATTCAGTTGGTCTGTTTGGACCCAACCAAACAGAAAACAGAAAACCAAACGGTGATCCTTTTGACACCTGTGTTCATTGTCAGGCTGCGGCCCACCTCCAGCTGCCGCTGGGAAATTAGGATCTGCCGAAAACGACCCTGGGAGTCTACTGCAAAGGATCTGGTTGAAAGGCTCAATGTTAAGATTTATACTTCAATAAAGATCCAAGGTTGATTCACAACTCACAATGGACCGGGACCCACAATGGGCCTTGCGGCCCATTGTGGGACCCGGTCCATTGTGAGTCCCAGACCATACTTGATGAAATGCTGGTCTAGAGAGGCGTACATTTCCAGGAGAAAAGTCTCTAATTGGCAAGAGTTTATGGACTTTGAAAGCAGTGACTGTAGATACAGCTTAGAGTGTGCTGTAATGTTAATGCATGTGTATTTGTTGTGTTGTTTTTCTCCAGTAAAGCTGCTGTCGGTATGATTTGAAAATTGCAAAGAGAGAGCGCAGAAAAGAGTTGAAGATTTTGGAAAGAAACATCTTCCCTCCCCCTCCCTCTCCGCCCCCTCTCTCCGTAGGTTTCACAACCGTTGAGAAGAGTCCTTCAACCCCCTGTGGTGGACAATGATTAAAGTGGCTGTGCGGATATGATTGACAGGCGAGATCTGCCCATTTCTGATTAGATTCCCTGAAACCATCTCATCAGAGACGGTCAGAAACTCGGTGAGAAAATAATCAGGAGCGTTAAAAATCGACAGAGAGCCTTTCACTCACTGACGGATGGTGACGGCATTTCAAGCGAGCTACCCTTTAATAACAGCTATTAAAGGTGCTGTAGGATTTTTTAAGAGCTATGTAATCTGTTTGAAATAGCCAAGCTATCCATCAGCTATTAAGGATTGAAAATAGCTTGAGCATGAGGTAACTCCGACTTCAGACCACCCCCATGTCAATCCTGACCAAGCTCTTCCTTGATTGGTTGGGGTAATCCATCTTGCCTTTCCACCACAGGTTGTGAACGCAACACTTCTCACTCGCGGAGGTAGGGATGGGGGGACATTTGGTATAGTCTGATTACGTTTCAAAATGTATCGCTATTTGCGCCTCGCTACTATCAGATCTTACCTGAAACACCTTTTCAAAAGATCTCAAATGTTATTGGAAAATGATGGTTGTTACCCTGCTGGTCTCTCCGGCTGGTCTCTCCTGCAGGCACGGCCTTCTGGTGCCTGCTGGACATCGTGCCCATCAAGAACGAGAAGGGGGAGATGGTGCTGTTTCTCTTCTCCTTCAAGGACATCAACGACACCTACGGGAAGGCCCACCACAGCAGCAGGAAAGAAGGTGAACCTCTCCCTCCTCTCCCAACCTCGGGGAGTGATTCACGACGGCGCGGCGCGGCCTCTCCCGCGCTCCAAGCGCTCCAGTTTGTCACTGTCACGTTCTACCTGGCGGCCGGGTTGAAACGCGGGCCTCTGATTGGCCGCCGAGAGCCAGATCCGCTCCTCTGCATGGGCAAATGTGATTTAGATTTAGATGGTAGCGGCGGAGCGGAACCGGTCTGCCGCTGGGTCTGTTCCCCGGCTGTCTGCTGGGGGATGGGAGCGCAAACACTGACTATGGGTCCGCTGCTTCTATCCAACCGGGGCTAGGGTGGTAGACTCCTCTGGTGGAGGTAAGTCTACTGCCCATTCCTGGTACATCAAATCAGTATTAACAATTAGTGTTATCCGAGATCACAGTAGTTCTATGTCGCCTTATGGGCTTGACGAGCCTATAGGGGGAAGCTGAGACGTGATTTTCCTATGATGACGCACGCCTCTGTGAAAAGGGTCCATGAACCAGTTCATTTTTGTTTTTGTTGATATTTCAAGAGTAGGGGCAACGGTGTGATGTTCAAGCCTCTTAGTTATGTTTAAGGGATGTAGAATAACCTACATTCGATTTTTATGTTTCTCTACTGTGCAAATCTTAGCTGAGGGAAGGTATCGTATAAGCCAAAAGAGTTCAACTGTGATTTATGAAGTTGTCACAAAGTTCCCTCCACAAATACACCAGTTTCCCTCAATGTCATTAGTTGCAATTCCAGTGGGTTGCCCTTGGCAACGCACTGCTAGCCTTAAGAATCCTCGGGCATCTTTTTAGCTGCTGGAGACTAAAGGTGTTGAAACCCCTCATCCTAAACTACATATACTGTTTCCATCGGATTGAGAGATGACAGTGCTACAGTATTTTCTATAGTCAGACCCTGACTTTAGGAATCTGAAATAAAATGTACTGTAAAATATAATTTATATGTATAAATAAACCTATATGCAAAAAAATAACATCCATATAAAGACCAGAGTGACTGGCCAGAATGACATTGCTTCGATTCAGTTTAAACCCACCAGGTGAACTACAATGGAGTTTTAGTCATTAATTAACGATCCTTTTGGTTTATGACGCAAAGTCCCTCCATTTACCTCTGCTCCTTGGCCTCCCGCTCTCACTCCGGTTGCCGGGGACGCTCGGCGGCGATGACATCCCCAGTGTCGGAGGACAGCACGAGGCGGAGCCGGAAGAGCAGCTCCCACTTCAGCGAGGCGCGTAAGCGGGGGCACACCGTGCTCCACCACCTCACCAGCCACTTCTCCCGCCGCAGTCGCGCCGACGTCAACCTCGCCAACGTGAGTAGACGAAGGGACGCACTACCTGTGAGGCTTTGCTTTCCTCAACCGCCTCAGCAACCCGAACTCCCTGTCCCCCTCCTGCCAACCCACCACTTTGCCCGTAGCTACTCATCGCCCGGGGCTGATGAGTAGCAGTTATCAGCGTGTATTCCCATGATGCACTGCTACCCGTCCAACATGAGTACATATGAGGATGTACTCCTGTCATGCTTTGCTTGCCAAACACCTCATTCCCCCCCTCAACCCTGCCCATCGCTCCGATCAGAACGGTGTTGAGTACCAGCAGTGAGGACATATTCCCATGATGCATTGCACCCCGGCCACTATGAGTACCTATGAGGACATACGCCCATCATGTATTGCTTTCCCAAACCCTACATACCCCTCCTCTCCAACCACTTTGGCTAGAATGCTGACTTGATGAGGCCAAGCTATGATTGCTTTCCCAAGGGGATTTTCACCAGAGTTTCACCAATCGGCGATTGGTTTGTGACAAGTAAGGGACGGGGCTCTCGATGGGGCATCTGATTGGACACTTTATTGTGTGATGTCACCAAAAGGTTGATTTTGACATTTCTGGAAATGGCATTCTGACACGACTCCAGGGGCTTAAAAAATTAAAAAGATAAGGATTCAAGTAGTGTCTACATTTCTCTTTCTTAGTGCATGAGGGGACCACAGCGAGGGCATTCATATTTTACTTCAGTTTGTCATCAGGGTTCTGTTCCGAAAGAGGGGGAATAATCTCCTCTGAACGACCACTGCTCCTGAACTGTCCTGGTGTTCACACACAACTGGAGTCGGACAGGAAGACACAGTGAGCCGCCTGTCCCCGGAGAGCCACCGTACATGTACATGTTCTCCTTCCTCCTGCGTCGCTGACAGCTGCCTCCTAAAGGTAGACGTTTATCCCCAGAAAACACACACAGTGCAACCCAGAAGCAGCCTGCCCCATGCCCGGGCGCATGTTTAAACAAACCACTATTTGTAGACACCTGACTGAAAGCGCCCACGTTGTTGTTCAGGGATGTTCAGTGGGTGGAAGGGTGGTTCAAACACAGGCCCTGACTGCTCATGACGCCGAGCTATTGACTTAAAATGGCTGAGAATGTGAAGCGTCGATCATAAACCTCCACCCGAGGAGATCATTTAGCTTTAGGGTCAAAGGGTCGACCTCAGAACCGACCTGACCCAAAACCAGTTTAGACCTCCCCCTTGCTCCACATTTTCCGGCACTACTCTTTGAAAGTGTTTGTGTTACCGTTGTCCTTGGAAACCCTCACTTTCACTCTCTTCACCCACAGAACCAGAGCGTCTGATTGGCCGAGGTCACAACGTCTGCCTGAGTGCCATCATGTCGCACACATCGTAGATTCGTTCTTTCACAGTTTACCCACCACCATTGTTCTGATTTGAGCTGAAACTGCTGGCAATTACCGCGATGAGATCATCCCCTCATCCCCCCTCACCACACCCCCGCTATGCTAACAAGTCAGGGGACTTGGCTATACACACACCTGGCTGTTTAAGCCATCAATTTGCATATTAGCATGTTAGCATTTCAATAGGGGTGTGCAATAAGATAGAGGGGGTTGCCTTTCCCAGAGTGCCTGGCTGGAAACTTGAAGCATGGATGCTTGTTTCTGAAAGTCGGAAAGAACCGAGAGGCTCCCAGCCAAACGGTTGCAAATGCCCAAACCAATCTCATTGAGCCCTTTATTATTGGCCTAGTATGTGGACAGATTTTCGGATGCCATATTTGGCATTTTCCTGGTTTATTTTGTGGTAACACTTTACAAGAAGGGTACATAAATCACCATTAATAAACAATAGTTAATAGAGCATAAAGCCTTAGCAAACAATTAAATAACGGTTAATTAACAAGATAACTTTATCTCTAGTTAGCGTTTAGTGATGGTGTTCACGTTAACTAATGTATTGATTATTTAATAGGGTTAGGGTTAACCTTAATCAAATAATGTAACCAAACAATTAATTAGCTATTTATTAACTGTTAGTCAATGGTTGTATCAGCGATTCTAGGCCAAAACATAAATGATCAAATTCATCTGCTGCCCGCCCCATAAGCAGGCCGTCCAAAAGAAAGTCTCTGTAGGCAGCCTATGCTAGGAGAACGTACAAAAAAACAAATGGTACTACCAACCACTCAAACCAAAATAAATAGAACTCCAACCATTCACCGATGAGGGGTGGGTGTTGTGGGGTTCTGCGCTGAGTTCATGATCCTTTTTACTATGTGCACGAACCACAGAAGGGAGGGGCGAGCTGGCTCTGTTTGTTTGGGCTCTTGCCTCAAAGACCAACAGAAGTGACGTCACCCAACATCGCTGATGCAACCTTTAATTGTTTGTTAATGCTTTTTACTGCATTGACTTATGTCAATGAATGCTTAACTATTGTAACCTTTTAGTTAAAGTGTTAAAGTTGCCCCGTTCTAGAAAGTTAGTGGTGCGGTCCGGCAGGCACACAGAATAATGTTAATAACTGTAATGTTTAATTCTTGAAGTGTTCTGTCAGTGTTATTGTCCTCAGGAATATAAACTGTGAGGGTGCAGAGAGACAGACAAAGAAACAGACAGAGAAACAGACAGCCAGACCGACTGGTAGATGGATGGACAATCTCTAGGCTTAGAGATTGATATGTTTAGACAAGATCTATGGGGAAACCGATGCATCACGGGGAAATAAAACTGAATAAAACTGCTGTACAGTAGCATTCATTCTGCAGAAGGCCTGTGTACAGAGCTCTACTGAAACAGGCTGCCCGGCCATGAACGGACAGCTGCAGTAGACAGGGGGCCAGAGTGACGGCGGTTCAGGAGGCCTCTGGTGGGCCTGAGGGGCCCGGGGCCCCTGGAGCAGGGAAGACCTCCCTACACCAGTCATGATGGCGGAGAGGCTGTCACTGTGTGTGTGTGTGTGTGTGTGTGTGTGTGTGTGTGTGTGTGTGTGTGTGTGTGTGTGTGTGTGTGTGTGTGTGTGTGTCTTGCAATAATGGATTTTTGGCTCTCGAGGGAATATTCTGATAAGGCAGGTTAGGTATCAACCCTCCTTTCTGCCTCCCCTCTCTTCTTCTCCCTCCATCCATCTCTCCACTCCTCTCCTCCTTCCTCCTCTCCTCTTCTCCTCCCTCCTCTCCTCTCCTCCTCTCCTCTCCTCTCATCCTCTCTTCTGAGTGTTGGCCTTTCTCTCTCTCCCCTGATCCGCTCGCTCTCCTGCTGTTGTTCCATCTCCCTCGCTTCTTCCATCTGTCATTCCCACCGCCATCATCCGCTCCACCTTAACACCTCCTGACTTCTCTCTTTCTCTCCTCCATCCTTTCTCGATCTCCCTCTAATTCCTCTCTTTCATTCTCCTCCTCTCCAGCTCGTGATGCTTCGTCTTTCTGTGGATATGAAGCGAGGCACGTTTTCCCGTTCTCCCCCCTCTCCTCCATCACCTACTGTACGTCCATCACTCAAACCCTCCATTATTTTCAATGCCAGAAGGCTCCGTCATTGACTATTCTTTCCGTTCCATTCTTTCAATTATTTTTCTCTTCATCTCTCTCTCAGTGTAGCTGTCTGACTTCCTTTTAATCTCTCTCTCTCTCTCTCTCTCTCTCTCTCTCTCTCTCTCTCTCTCTCTCTCTCTCTCTCTCTCTCTCGACCTGTCAGTATGTAACTCTCATGTTACCTCGCTCTCCCTGTCTCCCCCCCAGCCCCTGGCCAGCAGCAGGTCCCTGGCAGCGGGCCTTTACTCCTCCACTGCTGATCTTTGGCTCTCTGAATAGAAGGTCTATTTGCAGGCTGAAAGAGAAGGTGCATGCTTTCCACAAAGCCCGGTTTACAGAGCCCTTCTCTTCCAGATCCACGCTCACACTAAGGGGCTGCAGCACAGATACGGAGTCACGGAGGAACAGAAGGGCGCGCTTCAGGCTGAAGATCTCTGAACCTTTCAGAATAGCCCTGCTGTCGTCACTGTTGCTTTTTCCCAGCCAGCCAATCAGAAATTAGATGGGCAAAACCCAAGTGGTCAGCTGTCAACGGTCAAGTTGACAGTTGGATGCTATAAATGATTAACGACAATGATTCACTGCAGTTAGCTGTTTTCACAAATAGAAACTGGAATGTTTGTGTCAGCATACGCATGGATGTATAATATGTTGTCACTTCAACTATACTCGATTATTTTCTCCCAGCGACTTTTGGATAGTTTTGTCAATATAGTTCAGATTAAATAGTAACTGATTGAGTATTCTTCCTTTGAAGGCATGGTCTGTGGTATTGCAGTAATATTTTTAGAAATAGCACAATAGGGTCTGTGCTAGTGTTAGTAAGTGTGGTTGAGGTCATGTGGGGCGGCCATGTGTCTCCTCACTCACATCAAGGACAAGCCTTCACAGCTGGAGCACAGCTCAAAGCATGCTGGGGGATGTAGTTGGAAGCGAAGACTTTGGGGACTAACGCTCGGGCTAATGACGCAGAAAGATCAGCTGTGGTCGCGTCACATGTTCTGACACATTTGTTTCCTTCCAATCCCTGACAGGGACTGTGAGGAGCGCCTGGGGGGAAGGTCAAAGGTGGGGTTGGTAGTGTGACGTCTGTGATGTAATAGACGTGACATAACCAAGCTTTTGCTGTCTCCCCCGAAACGCAGCATTACTGCGGAAATAAATGCTGATGATAAACACACATGGGGGTTTTAAGGTCGTTGCGTGATACTCACAAAACAAACGCAAAAACACGGAACTTTCCTTGAATGGTGGCACAGTAGTAGCATCCTAACACATTGGTGGAGGATGAGGGCAGAGTGCTACCATGAGGGCAGAGTATTTACCATGGGGGTAGAGTGGTTACAATGGGGGCAGAGTGGTCACAGTGGTCAGCATCTTATATCAGTGGTTGGCCTAATGGCATGATGAAATAGCGTATAACATGCAGTCATTGTGATACCATGTAAACCCAGGTCTTTTGATGTGGTTTCTAGCTTGACGCCGTTCACCTCGTTCTCGAGCAAGGCCCTGGTGTTCGACCTGCAGATGCCCCCAGGCTCTGGAGGATGACGATGATGTGAAGTGGCCTTCATCTTGTTAGGGCATTAGACGGAATGGGATCTCCGTGTTCTCGATTTTAATTCCTACCTTCATCATTTTTGGACGGAACATCGCTAATAAACAGATATTGTAAAAGCCTTTTTAGTGTCTCTCTAATAATATGAGATTGGAGAAAAGAAGTCCAAGAAAGATGAACTAATCCGATGTGGTGCAGAAAATGAAGGCCTCGATTGTGACTTGATAATGGAGGCCTTTTTAAAAAACATCAACGGTTGTAAAATCTATACATAACATAAAAAAGTTTGCCTTTTTACAACTCAACCAATGTTGCTCATAGCGGTAACATCTTATCGCCTCATTCACTATAGGCCTGACCTTTGACCTTTTCGGGGAGGCGGACCCTCGCAGAACAGGAGGTCATCAGCATATCTTTGGCAGCACGTGACCACGTGGCTGTGACCAACGAGCTGCCTCATTGGTCCCCTGGTTGGTCACGGTCAGGGTAGGGGTCCGGTGGACGAAGGTGTGATGATGTTTGACGGTGTCTGGTCACGCCCGACCTCGTCTTGAAAGTGTGTCGTCTGTGGCTGCCGCTAACTTTCTCCATCGTCCTCCGCGCGACATTTAATTGAATGCCGGTCATTTGTGGAGGCATGATTCCTCACCATGTGTATTTAACCTGCACCGTCCTTTGTCGCGGGATATTAGCATTGGGCAAACTCATCTAAGCGCCACTTGACATTCACAGCGTGTTTACGCTGGCAGATTTGAGCCCTGCAATATCCATTGAATTATAATTCAGTTCAGCAGCTTTTCAAATGCATCTGAACATCTGGCCATCGGCCCTCTCGTCTATTGCGTTTGTGACAGGTCACACGCGTGCGCGTGTGTGTGTGTGTGTGTGTGTGTGTGTGTGTGTGTGTGTGTGTGTGTGTGTGTGTGTGTGTGTGTGTGTGTGTGTGTGTGTGTGTGTGTGTGTGTGTGTGTGTGTGTGTGTGCTTGTCCGTCCTTACATATCCTATTATCCAAAAATGCAAATGGCCTCATCAACAAATATTACTCCCTCCTCTCTGCGGCTCTCTGTAAGTAGCAGAAAGGACAAGAAAACATAGGGACTGATGGACGTTTCTGAATACACTTCATAAATAGATTCTCTCTCTTTATCTCCCTCTCTCGCTCTCACCCTCTTTCCCCCCTTCTTTGTCACTTTCTCCCTTCCACCCCTCTTCTCTCTCCCTCCCTCTCTCCCCCCTTTCTCCCCCCCTCTCTCTCCATCTCTCCCTTCCACCCCTCTTCTCTCTCCCTCTCTCCTCTCCCCCTTCTCTCTCCCTCTCTTCTTTCCACCCCCCTTCTCTCTCCCTCCTGCCTTCTCCCCCTCTCTCCCCCTTTCTCTCCCTCTCTCCCCCTCTCTCCCCCCTTCTCTCTCCCTCTCTCCCTTACACCCCTCTTCTCTCTCCCTCCCTCCCATCTCCCTTCTCTCCCCCTCCCTTTCCCCCTATCTCCTCCCCTTCTCTCTCACTCTCTCCCTTACACCTCTCTTCTCCTGCCCCCTTCTCACTCCCTCCCTCCCTCCCTCCCTCCCTCCTCCTCTCTGTCCCCCCCCCCCTCCCCCCTCTTCTCTGTCCCCCCCCTCCCCCCCTCCTCTCTGCCCCCCCCCCCCCCTCCCTCCCCCCTCCTCTCTGTCCCCCCCCCCTCCCTCCCCCTACTCCAGAACATGTTTGAGAAGCCCTCCCTGCCCGAGTACAAGGTGGCCTCGGTGCAGAAGTCGCGTCTGATCCTGCTGCACTACAGCGTGTCCAAGGCCCTGTGGGACTGGCTCATCCTGCTGGCCACCTTCTACGTGGCCGTCACCGTGCCCTACAACGTCAGCTTCACGCCCTACGACGAGGTGGACTCTTCGGCCCGCTCCACCATCGTCAGCGACATCGCCGTGGAGATGCTCTTCATCCTAGGTGAAATCAATATTAAGTTTGAATAAACCGTTCCTTTTGTTTGGTTCCGGTCCCGGAGAAGTGAGTTTTGACGAGGTGGAGGTCAATGTATCACTGACCCCCTTTAAGGCCCAATCCCATTTTTACCCCTTACCCCTCCCCCTTGTTTTGAAGGGGTAAGGGGAAGGGGTAAGGGGTAGAAATGGGATTGGGCCTACATCTGCTGTTAAAATACGTTTTTTTTAGGCGATCGGAAATGAATTACCAAAATACATACAACGCTTATCATTTACACCTGGCATGTGTCTCCAGTTTCCTGATATATACCGGATATTGCTCTCCCAGTGTTATGTCATTTGATAATGGGATTTTAATAACTTGCATCAGTTCCCAACGAGGTGAAAAAAAAAGTAAAAAAGCAGTTTCAAGAAGCTGATGATGGCAGTCCCGAGCGAAATTGCTTTATTTTCTCAATCTTCCTATTGGTAGAGTACCGTGGGACTAAGTTGTAAAACCACATGAAATATAAATGTCCCCGTGTCCCTCTTACCCTCCCGGTTTAAAGTGGAGACGAGCGCTAAGCGGATGTAGTCACAGGCTGTTATTTCTGTACGCCTGCAGACCTTTTGTGTCAAGGACAAGCTTAGCTAGGTCCTGCTCTGAACACAGCGCTGGGCATTGTTCAGCACGAGTGACTGTTGAATAAATAAAAACATGAGGGGTATCAGCTGTCTTGCTGTAGGGGATGTATTTGAAATATACATTTTTTTTGGGTAAATGTTTTTGAAATTTACCGGCCGTTTATGTTGGCACATTCTAATAACTGTAATACAATCCGTTTATCGTTTTTGAATATGTTTACCCTCTGCTTACTTAAAAGCTAGGGTAGGCAATTTGAAATCAGCCGGAGTAAACCAGATTTTGTAAGTATGACAAAGGAAAAATCCGTTCCCTTAAGGCCTCCCCCCAAAGCCACTCCCCCAAATGACAAGCTTGCTAGCTTCAGCAATAGCTCTACATAGCCTTGAGGAAGACTCTGCTCATTCGCAATAAGGGTACAGGTTTAGTGTGTCCATGGCAGCCTGGTAGGTCGGTAGTGAGACAGGAAGGCCATCCAATTATTTCATTCAGCCTGAATTGAACTCTTGGGTGGGCTAATTATAGGCCTGTGAAAGCCACAGATACAAGATTTGTTTGATCAAATTTGCAATAATAATATACTGTTGACATATGAATATACAAGGACATACTCTAGTTAAATATAATTGATATAAATGTATATATAGTGCCAGTGGCACTAGGAATATGTAAATGGTACGTAGTACATGTATCCATCCACATTGGAAGACGCCTCTTGTATACAATACTGAGCAGGGATAAGCATCCTTCTGGGTCCTTCTAGCAGTTGCCGCCCTCAGACTGTTCTCCAGGCTCTCTGGGACGTCCTTGGAGAATGTAGGATACAAACTTGACTTGGTCAGAGCCTTCTAGCCTTCCAGCTAGGGGTGCTGGCGTACAGCGATGGTATGCATTGTGTAGGATGATGTAGCCTGATAACCTGGCCTTTGGCTGGGACTTTGAATTCTATCCTCTATCACATGACACAAACTGACAACCTCCCACGCCCCCACCCACCAGCATATTTCCCCC